>NC_034605.1:9747814-9771323 GCF_900095145.1 Mus pahari | reverse complement strand
CTCTCTCTCTCTCTCTCTCTTTCTTTCTTTCTTTCTTTCTTTCTTTCTTTCTTTCTTTCTTTCTACCTTTCTTTCTTTCTACCTTTCTTTCTTTTTGTGGCTGACTGGTGTTAGTCTGTCCTGCATGAAACATACCCATATTCTTCTCCATTACCTTAAAAATCATCATTCTCTATCCATTCCAGATTATTATTAAGTTTGACCAGAATTACTGTTTATCATTTCACATATTGACTAAAACACACTTACAATTTAAATATGGAAAAATAATTTGTTATCAATGATCCTATTTCTAAACTCATTTTTAACATTGATTAAAGTATTTCCTTTTAGGGATGAGTCCACCTTCCAGATGTCCTAACTCTCACTTTTACACAAGTGTATATAGGTCATGGTTATTCTATATGAATTAATCTGTTATAGGAATTTTCAGTCAATTTGCCAGTTTCCCCTTGGAGGATTTAAGTACTTGTTTAACACAGTTGATATTGCATTGAACTTTTCTATTATTGTAGAGACTGTGGCTTTTTGACAGTATTCAGAGGTTCAGTCATCATAATAATAGAATTTTCCTTTTATTCAAGTAGTTTTATGTATAAATTGCTAACTTCTATAAGATTCAAACCAATGAATTTGTACTTACTCTGTTCTCTCCTATAGAGTCAGAGAAAACATAATTTTTACTGATAGCTTTCTGATGTTTCCTTAGTTGCCAAATGTGTGAAAAAGATAAAAAAAAAAACTTGAAAGAAGAGCCTGTTACTTAATATGAATGATCTTAAGACAGTCTAGTCATCTTTTTCTCAGTGTTTTCATTAAGAGAACTTTGCTTTCATGAGCCCATTTGTTTCCATTTGTTAACAATAGGAGACCATCATATTGACTAAGTTTATAAAAGGCAATTTTTTTGTTGGTACTTCTTTTTCTTTGAAGATTAGTTATTAATATTTACAGGACTCTTACTTTGAATTGCATTAAGATGGCATTTTTTATATTCTGATTGCTCACATTTTAGGCATAGAATAAAACTGTGTTGAGACTACTTAGTTGGAGTCACCCATCAACCACTTCTTGCTCTTACAGTCTTTCTGCTTGCCATCAACATAGACTCCTGAGCACTGAGAGGAGGGGTTTAATGAAAAGGCTCTCGAATAGGTCTACGTTTCCCCAAGTGTTTCATTCTCTGCACATTGTACAATTATGAGTCACCATGTTAATTAGCATGAACTTCATGAAGCCTTTCTTATGATGGATGAATAATGCTTTGATCTATGGGTACAGAAATATATATCACTAGGAGTCATTTTATTTCCATATTCCAACTACAAGGGGACTGAAGTACATACAAATTCACAGAGACTTTCAAAGCATAAAAAAAGTCTGCACACATTTAAGCAAGTAAAAAACATCAGAGTTAAAATGGGAAAGTAGATGCAGAGTCCCACTCCTAAACAATTAGAAGCTATTTGCCACTGACACCTGGTGGAGAGAATCAGTTTTCTCCAAGGAATATCAACTACACACCAAAACAAGCTCCATACCCAGGAATAATTGACTAACACAGAAGGAACTCAGTTTTTAACTCAGATTTTGTTTTGGTATTTTTTTGTCTTATTAAATTTTAGGTTATTTTGTTCTTTTTATTTTTTATTTATTTATTTTTATAGAGATGAATTTGGGTAGGTAGGGAGGTGAGAGGAAGTTGAAAAACATGGGGGGAAGGAAATGTAATCAAAATATTGTGTGAAAAAATTTTAAATTAAAATGAAGAAAATGTTTCATCAATTACAACTACTGAATTATGTTAAACATTTAAATTACTGTGCTTAATTTGTTTGAAACTTCAAAAAGCATGATTAAGATCATGCTTGGAATTATAGTGCATTTTCTCCTTGTTCAGCTTACTTATTAACACCTTTGTGTATGAGATTGTTCATTCTCTCTCTCTCTCTCTCTCTCTCTCTCTCTCTCTCTCTCTCTCTCTCTCTCTCCTTTCTTTATTATTATTTTTTATTTACATTTCAAATATTGTCCCCCTTCCCAGCCTCACCTTGAATAGGCCCTCCACTCCCTTGCCCAGACACTTCACCTCTAAGAGTGTGCCTCCCACCCATCTACCCTCTCTAGCATCCCCCCTCTCTGGGGCATCAAGCCTCCAAAGAACCAAGCACATCGCCTCCCACTGATTCGAGATAAGATATCTGCTACAAATGTAGCAGGAGCCACAGATATACCCATGAATACTCTTTGGTAGGTGGCTTAGTCCCTGGGAGATCCCAGGGATCTGGGTTAGTTGATATTGTTGTTCTTTCTATGGGATTCCAATCCCTTTCAGCTTCTTCAATCCTTCCTCTAACTCTTTCATTGAGGTCTGTGGGCTCAGTCCAATGACTGACTGTAAATGTCTGCATCCGTCTCTGTCAGGTGCTGGCAGAGCCTCTCAGAGGACAGTCATAACAGGCTCCTGTCAGCAATAGTGCCTGGAATCAGCAATAGTGTCTGGGTTTGGTGTCTATGGATGGCATGGATCCCAAGGTGGGGTGGTCTCTGGATGGCCTTTCCTTCAGTCTATGCTCCCCCCTTTGTCTCTGCATTTCCCTTAGACAGGAACAATCCTGGGTTAAAAACTTTTGAGATGGGTGGGTGGCCCCACCCCTCTACAGGGGGTCATTTCTATCTACTGGAGAAGGTCTCTTCAGGTTCTATCTCTCTGCTCTTAGGCATTTCAACTAATTTTATCCCCATTGGGTTCTGGGAGCCTTTTACATGCTTGGTGTCTGGGACTTTCTAGTGGCTCCCACTACAGTTCCCCACCCAAAACTGCTGCATATTTCTATTCATTCTCCTGGATCTCTGGGTTTCTCTTTTGTCTTCCTCCCTGCTTACCTGATTCTGACTCCCTTTTTATTTTCTCTCTCACTCCCTTTACCCACCCATGTTCCTCCCTACATCTGCCTTCCATGATGATTTTGCTCTCCCTTCTAAATAGAGAACTTTGACCTTCCTTCCTGCTAAGCTTCATTTGGTCTGTGAGTTGTACCATGGTTATTTTGAATATTTTGGCTAATGTCCACTTATCAATGAGTGCATACCATGTATGTCCTTTTGAGTTTGGGTTACCTCAGTCCAGGTGATATTTTCTAGTTCCATCCATTTGCCTGCAAAAGTCATAATGCCCTCATTTTTAGTAGCTGAGTAGTATTCCATTGTGTAAGTGTACCAGAGTTTTCTGTATCCATTCTTCATTTGAGGGACATCTGGATTGTTTCCAGCTTCTGGCTATTATAAATAAGGCTACTCTGAACACAAACGAGCAGGTGTCCTTGTGATATGGTGGGGCATATTTTGGATATATGCCCAAAGGTAGTATAGCTGGGTCTTCAGTTAGAATTATTTCCATTTTTTTCCCTGAGGAACCTCCAGATTGATTTCCAGAGTGGTTGTGCCAGTTTGCCTACCCACCAGCAATGGAGCAGTGTACCTCTGTCTCCACATCCTCACCAGCGTCTGCTGTTACCTGAGTTTTTGAACTTAGCCATTCTGATTTGTGCAAAGTCATTTTGATTTGCATTTCCCTGATGATTAAGGATGTTGAACATTTCTTTAGGTGCATATAAGCCACTTGAGGTTTCTCTGTTGAGAATTCTATGCTTAGCTCTGTAACCCATTTTAAGTTGAGTTATTTGGTGTTGTGGAGACTAACTTCATGTGCTCTTTGTATATTTTGAGTATTATCCCTCTATCAGATGTAGGATTTGTAAAGATTTTTTTCCCAATCTGTAGGTTGTAATTTTATCCTATTGACAGTTTCCTTTGACTTACAAAAGCTTTTCAGTTTCATGAGGTCCCATTTGTCAATTGTTGACATAAGAGCCTGAGCCATTGGTATTCTGTTTAGGAAAATATTCCCTGTGCCAATGTGTTCAAGGCTATTTTCCCACTTTCTCTTCTATTAGATTCAGTGTATCTGCTTTTATGTAGAAGTCCTTAATCCACTTGGACATGAGCTTTGTAAAAGGAGATAAGTATGGATCAATTTGGATTCTTCTACAAGCAGACCTTGAGTTCGATCAGCACCATTTGTTGATGATGCTTTCTTTTCTTCACTGTATGGTTTTTTTCCTTGTCAAAGATCAAGTGGCCATAGATGGGTGGGTTTAATTCTGGGTCTTCAAGCTATTTGATTCATCAACCTGTTTGTCTCTGTACCAATAAGATGAAATTTTTAATTAGATATTTTCTTTTTTACATTTCAAATATTGTCCCCATTCCTGATTTCCCATTCAAAAAACCCCTATTCTCTCCCCACACTCCCTCCTCATCAATCCACCCACTCCTGCTTCCTGGTCCTGAATTCCCCTATACTGGTGCATAGAGCCTTCACAGGACCAAGGGCCTCTCCTTCCATTCATGACTGACAAGGACCTTCTCTGCTACATATGTGGCTGGAGCTATGGGTATCTCCATGTGTATTCTTTTGTGGGTGGTTTAGTCCCTGGCAGCTCTGGGGTAACTGGATGATTGATATTGTTGTTCTTCCTATCGGGCTGCAAACTCCTTCAGCTCTTTGGGTCCTTTCTCTAGATGCTCCATTGGGGACCTTCTGCTCAGTCAGTGGTTGACTGAAAGCATCCACCACTGTAATTGTCAGGCTTTGGCAGAACCTCTGAGGAGACAACTTTTCAGGCTCCTGTCAACAAGCACTTAATGGCATCTAAAATAGTGTCTGTGTTTTGTGACTGTGTATGAGATTGATCCACAGGTGGGGTTATCCCTGGATGGCCTTTCTTTTAGATTTTGCTTCACACTTTGTCTCTGTATCTCCTCCCATGGGTATTTTGTCCCCTCTTCTAAGAAAGACTGAAGTATCCACACCTTGGTCTTGCTTCTTCTTGAGTTTAATATGGTCTGTGAATTGTATCTTGGGCATCTGAGCTTCTGGGCTAATATCCACTTATCAGTGACTGTAAATCATGTGTATTCTTTTGTGATTAGGTTACCTTACTCAGGAAGATATTTTCCAGTTTGATCCATTTGCAAAGAATTTCATAAATTCCGTGTTTTTAATAACTGAGTAGTACTCCATTGTGTAAATGTACCACATTTTCTATATCCATTCCTCTGTTGAGGGACATCTGGGTTCTATCCAACTTCTTGCTATTATAATTAAGGATGGTATGAATGAACATCACATCGTGGAATATGTGTCTTTATTATATCTTGGAACATTTTCTGAGTAAATTCCCAGGAGGGGTATTGCTGGGTCCTCAGGTAGTACTATGTCCAATTTTCTGAGGAACAACTAAGTTGATTTCCAGAGTGGTTGTACAAGCTTCAATCCCACCAGCAATGGGGGATTGTTACTCTTTCTCCACTATCCTCCTCAGCATCTGCTGTAAAGTGAGTTTTTGATCATAGACATTCTGACAGGTATAAGGTGGAATCTCAGGATTGTTTTGATTTTCTTTTCCTTGATGACTAAGGATGTTGAACNTTTCTTTAGGTCCTTCTTGGCCATTTGATATTCCTCAGTTGAGAATGCTTTGTTTAGATCTGTACGGCACTTTTAATAGGGCTATTTGGTTCTCTGGAGTGTAATTTCTTGAGTTCTTTGTATATATTGAATATTAGCCCTCTATTGGATGTAGAGTAGGTAAAGATCTTTTCCCAATCTGTTGGTTGCCGGTTTGTCCTATTGACAGTGTTTTTTTTTGCCTTACATAAGCTTTGCAATATTATGAGCCCCCATTTGTAACTTCTTGATCTTAGAAGTTACCTAAGCTATTGGTGTTCTGTTCAGGAAATTTCTCCTGTGCCCATGTGTTCAAGGCTCTTTCCCACTTTCATTTCTATTACTTTCAGTGTATCTGGTTTTATGTGGACGTCCTTGATCCATTTGGACTTGAGCTTTGTAAAAGGAGATAAGAATGGATTGATTTTCATTCTTCTACATGCAAACTACAGGTTGAACCAGTACCATATGTTGAAAATGCTGTCTTTTTTTCCACTGGATGGTTTTAGCTCCTTTGTCAAAGATCAAGTGACCATAGGTTGTGGGTTCATTTCTGGGTCATCAATTCTATTCCATTGATCTACCTGGATGTCACTGTATCAATACCATGCAGGGATTTTGGGGGGTTTTGTTGGTTTGTTTGTTTGATTTTTGTATTTTTTCATTTGTTTGTTTTTATCACAATTGCTCTGTAGTACAGCTTAAGGTTATGGATGAGGATTCAGTCAGAAGTTCTTTTATTGTTGAGAATAGTTTTCACTTTTCTGGATTTTTTGTTATTCCAGAAGAATTTGCAAATTCCTCCTTCTAAATCTATGAAGAATTGAGTTGGAATTTTGATGGATGTTGCATTGAATCTATATTTTGGCAAAATGACCATTTTTACTCTATTAATCCTGCCAATCCATGAGCATGGGAGAACTTTCCATCTTCTGAGATCTTCTTTGATTTCTTTCTTCAGAGACTTGAGTTCTTATTATACAGATCTTTCACCTGCTTAATTAGAGTCACACCAAGGTATCTTATTTTATTTTTAACTATTGTGAGGGGGATTATTTCCTGAATTTCTTTCTCAGCCTGATTATCCTATCATTACAGGAAGGCCACATATTTGTTTCAGTTAATTTTATATCCAGCCACTTAGCTGAAGTTGTTTATCAGGTTTAGCAGTTCTCTGGTGGAATTTTGGGTGTCACTATGTATACTATCCTATCATTTGCAAGTAGTGATATTTTGACTTCTTCCTTTCCAATTTATATCCCTTTGACCTCTTTTTTTCTGTCTAATTACTCTGGCCAGTACTTCAAGTACTATATTGAATACGTAGGGAGAAAATGGGCAGCCTTGTCTAATCCCTGATTTTAATAGGATTGTTTCAAGTTGCTCTCCATTTAGTTTGATGTCAGCTACTGGTTTGCTGTATATTGATTTTATTATGTTTAGGTATGGGCCTTGAATTTCGAATCTTTCCAAGACTTTTGTCATGAATGGGTGTGTGATTTTGTCAAATGCTTTCTCAGCATCTAGTCACAGAATCATATGATTATTTTCTTTGTGTTTGTTTAGATAATGGATTTCATTAATGGATTTCTGTATATTGAACCACACTTGCATCCCTGGGATGAAGCCTANTTGATCATGATGTATGATCATTTTGATGTGTTCTTGGATTCAGTTAGCAAGAATTTTATTGAGTATTTTTGTGTCTATATTTATAAGGGAAATTGGTCTAAAGTTCTCTTTCTGGATTCATAGGATGAATTGATTAGTCTTCCTTCTGTCTCTATTTTGTGGAATAGTTTGAAGAGTATTGTTCTTAGGTCTTATTTGAAGGCCTAATAGAACTCTGCACTAAACCCGTCTGGTCCTGAACCATTTTTTGACTTGGAGACTATTAATGACTGTTTCTATTTATTTAGGGGTTATGGGACTCTTTAGATCATTAGAACTTTTTCTGATCCTGATTAAAATTTGGTACCTTGTATCTTTCTAGAAAATTGTCCATTTCATCCAGATTTTCCAGATTTTGATGAGTATAGACTTTTGTAGTAGGATCTGATGATTTTTTTAGATTTCCTCAGATTTTGTTGTTATGTCTCCTTTGTCATTTCTGAAATTGTTTTTTGGATACTGACTCTGCACTCTGGTTAGTCTGGCTAGGGATTTATCTATGTTGTTGGTTTTCCCAAAGACCCAATTCCTAGTTTGTTTAATTCTTTGTATGGTTCTTTTTGTTTCTGGTTGATTTCAACCCTTCCTTTATTTTCTGACATCTACTCCTCTTGGATGAATTTGCTTCCTTTCTTTTTAGAGCTTTTAGGTGTGCTGTCAAGCTGCTAGTATATGCTCTCTCCAGTTTCTTTGTGGAGGAACACAGAGCTATGATTTTCCTCTCAGGACTGCTTTCATTGTGCCAAAAAGTTTGCTTATATTGTGGCTTCATTATCATTAAACTCTTAAAAGTCTTTAATTCCCAGCACTCGGGAGGCAGAGGCAGGTGGATTTCTGAGTTCGAGGCCAGCCTGGTCTACAAAGTGAGTTCCAGGACAGCCAGGGCTATACAAAGAAACCCTGTCACGAAAAAAACCAAAAAAAAAAAAAAAAAAAAAAAAGTCTTTAATTTCTTTCTTTATTTCTTCCTTGACCANGTTATCATTGAGTAGAGTGTTGTTNANCTTCCACTTGTATGTGGGTTTTCTATTATTTACATTATCATTGAAGACCAGCTTTAGTCCCTGGTGTTCTGATAGGGTGCATGGGATTATTTCAGTATTTTTGTATCTGTTGAGGCCTGTTTGGTGACCAATTACATGGTCAGTTTTGGAGAAGGGACCATGAGGTCCCAAGAAGAAGGTATAATCTTTTGTTTTAGGATGAAATGGCCTATAGATATCTGTTGCATCCATTTGTTTACTTACTTCTGTTAGTTTCACTGTGCTTCTGTTTAGTTTCTGTTTCCATGATCTGTCCATTGATGAGAGAAGGGTGTTGAACTCTCCCACTATTATTGTGTGAGGTGCAATGTGTGTTTTGAACTTTAGTAAAGTTTCTTTTATGACTGTGGGTTCCCTTGCATTTAGAGTATACATGTTCAGAATTGAGAGTTCATCCTGATATATTTTTCCTTTGATGAGTATGAATTGTCCTTCCTTATCTTTTTTTATATCTTTAGGTTGAAAGTTGATTTTATTCACTATTAGAATGGCTACTCCACCTTGTTTCCTGGGACCATTTGCTTGGATAATTGTTTTCCAGCCATTTCCTCTGAGGTAGTGTCTGTCATTGTCACTGAGGTGGTTTTCCCAAATGCAGCAATATTTTGGGTCCTGTTTCCATATCCAGTCTGTTAATCTATGTCTTTTTATTAGGGAATTGAGTCCATTTATATTAAGAGATATTAAGGATAAATTAATGTTTCTTTATGTTCTTAGAGGTAAAATTATGTTTATGTGGCTATCTTCTTTTTGGATTGTTAAAAGATTATTTTTGTGCTTTTTCTATGGTGTAGCTTCTCTCCTTGTGTTGGTATTTTCCATTTATTATCTTTTTAAAAAGCCGTACTTGTGGAAAGACATTCTGTAAACTTTTATTTGTTTATGGAATATCTTGGTTTCTCCATCTGAGTAATTGAGAGTTTTCCTGGGTATAGTAGACTGGGCTGGCATTTGTGTTCTTTTAGGGTCTCTATGATGTGTGCCCAGGATCTCCAAGCTTTTATAGTCTCTGGCAAGAAGTCTGGTGTAATTCTGATAGGTCTGCCTTTATATGTTACTTGACATTTTTCCCTTACTGCTTTTAATATTCTTTCTTTGTTTTGTGCATTTGGTGTTTTGATTGCTATGTGACAAGAGGAATTTCTTTTCTGGTCCAATCAATTTGGTATTCTGTAGGCTTCTTTTTTGTTCATGGGTATCTCTTTCTTTAGGTTAGGGAAGTTTTCTTGTATAATTTTGTTGAAGATATCTATTGGGCCTTTAATTTGGGAATCTTTGCTCTCTCTTATACCTACTATCCTTAGGTTTGGTCTTTCATTGTGTTCTGGATTTCCTGGAATTTTTGTGTTAGGAACATTTTGCATTTTGCATTTTCTTTGACTATTGTGTCAATATTTTCTGTGGCATCTTCTGCACCTTCTATTTCTTGTATTCTGTTGGTGATGCTTACATCTATGACTCCTGATTTCTTTTCTAGGTTTTCTATCTCTATAGTTGTCTCCCTTTGTGATTTCTTTATTATTTCTACTTCCATTCATCCTGGATGATTTTGTTCATTTCCTTCACATGTTTGGATGTGTTTTCCTGCAATTGTTTAAGGAATTTTTGTGCTCGTTCTTTGAGGGCTTCTACCTGTTTACCAGTGTTCTTTTGTATTTTTTTTAACTTACAAAGAAAAACCAAAAAAATTAAAAATTAAAAATCCCAAAAATTTAATTGGGATTCCTATTTCAGAGGGTTAGAGGACATGATGGCAAAATAATGTTATAGTGGCAAGAACAGATGAGAAGTCACATCTTTTTTTTTTTTTTTTGACTTTTTTTATTTATTATTATTTTTTTTATTTACATTTCAAATGCTATCCTGTATTTCTTTAAGAGAGTTATTTTTTTCCTTCTTAAAATCTTCTATCAGCACCATGAGATATGATTTTAAAATCCAAATCTTGCTTTTCCAGTGAGTTGGGGGATCCATGACATGCTGTGTTGAGAAAACTGAGTTCTGATGATTCCAAGTAGCCTGGGTTTCTTTTGGTATGATTCTTACGCTTGCCTTTCTCCATCTGGTTATATCTGGTGTTAGTTGGTCTTGCTATTTCTGGCTGGAACTTGTCCCTCCTGCATCCTGTAAGACTGTGTCAGCATTCCTGGGAGACCAGCTCTCTCATGGAAGAGCTTGTGTACAGAGAGTTCTGAAACAGTCCAAGTTCTGGATGCAGATGGCAACTGGAAGGATTCTGACCCAGCTGCTCCACTTTTCCTGTGTCCTGTGTGCTCCCAGCTGGCACTGCTCCAGATGGTTATTGTAGAGAAAGTAGAGATCTCACTTCTTTGCCCCGGGAGTGAGAGCACTCCTGGGAGACCAGCTCTCTCCTGGCAGGACCCATGCACAACAGGCTGTGAAACAAGGATGTGATTATTATCACTATTGCTCTATAATACAGCTTGAGGTCAGGGATGGTGATTACTTCAGAAGTTCTTTCATTGTTGAGAATTGTTTATGCTATACTGGGTTTTTAGGTTTTCCATATGAAGTTGAAAATTGCTCTTTCTATGAGAAGAATTTAGTTGGAATTTTGTTGGGGATTGCATTGAATCTGTTGGTTGCCTTTGGTAAGATGGTGATTTTCACTATGTTAATCCTACTGATGCATAACCACGGAAGATCTTTCCTTCTTCTGAGATCTTCTTTGATTTCTTTATTCAGAGACTTGAAATTCTTGTCATACAGATATTTCACTTGCTTGTTTAAAGCTACACCAAGATACTTTAGATTATCTGTGACTATTGTGAAGAATGTTGTTTGCATAATTTCTTTCTCAATCTGTTTATCCTCTGCATAGAGGAAGGCTACTTTCATATATGATATTCATCACTTAATTATTTAATGAATATGTGTTTTCTCTCTTGAATATATTAAGTAGTTTATCTGCACCATTTAGTGTGGTACATTTGTAATAGGCAGACTGGCAAATATGCAGTATATATATAATAATCAAGTTCCTTTTATATAGGTTTTTGAATTTCAGTTAACTTTGGAGGACATGAAAGTTCTTGATGACCTGAATAAAAATATCAGATACATAGGTTGTACTAGGTAAGTAATTTCTTTTTTAAATTAATTTTTAATAATTAATTATTTTATTTATTTACATCCCAAATGTTGCCCCTTACTGGTCCTTGCTTGAAGAGTTTGTCCTCCCCACTTGCCTCTCATAGCCTCTGAGAAAGTCCCCCAATATACTCCTACTCTGAGACATGAAATCTCAACAGGATTAGGCTGATCCTCTCAAACTGAGGCCAAGCAAGGCAGTCCCCTACTACATAGTACAGGGGGGTTGGATCAGCCAGTGTTATGTTCTTTGGTTGGTAACTTAGTCCCTGGGACTTCCCAGGGGTCCAGGTTATTTTTCACTGGTGGTCTTACTATGGGGTGGACAACCCTTTCAGTTCCTTCAATCATTCCCCAAACTCCTGCATTGGGATTCCAACCTCAATCCAACACCTCACTGGGAGTATCTGCATCTATCTCCATCAGTCACTGCATAGAGCTTCTCAAAGGACTCCCATGTTAGTCTCCTATCTGCAAGCACAATATAGCATCAGTAATAGTGTTAGGGTTTTGTGTTTGTCTATGGGATGGATCCCAATATCCATGGTCACTGGTAGACCATTCCTTCAGTCTCTGCTCCATTTTTGTCCCTGCATTTCTTTTAGATGGAACAAATTTGGTTCAAAAATGTATAAGTGTGTTTGTATTCCTATTGCTCCATTGGTGCCCTGTCTGACGAATGGAGGTGCTCACTTCAGGTTCCATACACCCACTGTTGGACATTTCAGGCTAAGGTCATGCACATCGAGCCTTGGGCGGTTCCCTATGCCAGGTCTCTGGGATTTACTTGAGGTTCCCTGCAGCCTCAGCTCCAGCAGCTACATATTTTCATTCATTCTCCTAGCCCTTAGTAAACGTATTTTACTCCAACTTTTTCCTGAGCTGAGTATAACATAAATATTAGTTGTTTCCTTAATTCAAAGAAGAAGTCCAGAGACCACATTAATCAGGAAAGAGACAAAAGCTTTAGCAACTATTTCTATCCTCCTATGAATTCTGTCCTGTGACCTGAGCAGGAGGTATGGAGCATGGCTCAGGCTGACTTCCTGAACTTACTGCTCTCCTCCTGTTTTATGGAAAGTTCTGGGTCATCAGTGGTGAAGGATCTGTATCCTTCATTTAGACTTCTGAATTGGTATGTCCTGGGATTTACACTTGAGGCAATTTAACAAGCCTGTTGAAACATTTTCAATCCAACATCATGTGATGTGTCCTGCCACCTGCTTAATCAAATGTGTGACCATCTTTTCTGTGGTAAATGATATTTCCTCAATGAAATTGTTCATTTAATTCAGGCAATTTAATGTTGCAATGGGATGAATGTTCTATTTTGTTTATATTGTACCTCTCAGAACTAATCATTGTGCTTGTGATACAAGTAACTGGCTTAGTGAATTCTATAGCTCATTTGGTATTGTTTTTCTAGAATATCAATACCTCAATGTTGAACATTCAGAGGTTATAAAGAATAGGACTAAAGCCAACACTATATCATGTGGAAGCTAGACCCACATGATGAAGAACTTCTAGACAACAGAAACTTTCTCTTCCTTGATACTCCATATATTTTATAAATTTGAGGTAGAAAAATTATATGTATGGTATAGTTATATGTATAACACTTTCTATATAATATTTTATATATATATATATATATATATATATATATATATATAATCATCAGTAAAAAAGAATATAATATATTTTTCTTGTTCTATTGGAAAACTACTTCTAAAAGTACATAAATATGAGAATTTATATAAGCTGACAAGCTTAATGAATAATAATATATAGTAAAAATTTCTAGTAAATGAAACCATTATTAATACTTTTATTATGAAGACAGTGAAAAAAACATGTTAATATTTAGAACAAGCATCAAGTGCTCACTTATATAATAATTGTGAAAAGTTAGCAAGTACCCAAATTTTATTACTTTATATCTTGAATGATTATTAGTCAATTTTGATCTTCTATAGTTATCTTCTTGGATACACCCTTTCATATTATATACATTTAGTTATTTTCTGTGTATTGCCTTGTATGATATTGCATATATGTATGTGTATGAGTGAATGAGAGCATATGAGTATAACATTGTATGCATCTGGTGGTCAGGGGTCAACATTGGTTGTCTTCTTCACCTTCCATCTTGTTTAGGGGAGAATATTTTGTTTCCATTGTGTATTTCATGCTACCTGTGGGTTTTCAGAAAAATGCCTGTCTTTACTTCCCATTCCACCATGGAAATCTAATTCAGAGGCATGTATGCTACCATGCCCAACTCTATGTAGGTAATGAGGATCCAAAATTATATCACATATTTATAACAAAAGCATTTTGTCCACTCAACCATGTCACCAGTCCATTTTTTTCTATATCTGAATCACAAATAGTATAGTGGGTATAGAAGACAGAAAATAATTGATAAATTAGTAAAATGAAATGGAAATGATACTATCAGTCTGTATCTCCCTGAAGTGTGTCTCAGTAATGAATGTGTATCTTGGTCTCTTTTCAAAACAAGGTGATCAGTTTCTATTTTTAATTAAGAAATTGTAATTAAGAGACCTGACTACTTTTTTTGGATAGATGTGTATTTGAATATCTATTTTTTGTATAAGACCCAGGAAAAGGAGCATGATAAGAATTTAGTTTTTGTTCAACTGTTTATACAATAATGTTTAAGATATATGGTCTGCATTACTAGAAAATAATTTTGTTTATTTTCACAATAATAACAATTTCAAAGTAGTCACTAAAAACTAATATGATTTACTTATCTTTCTAGCTCTGAGGACCACCCTGATTTTCCATTTTTGGATGAATACTAACATGGAGATCCATGTCGTGCCTCGTGCCAGAAGTCACTGCATGGGAAGAGTGTATAGGAATGGTACTCTTGAAATGTGATGATTGCATATCACCCTCATCCTAACTTCTGAGCAATTCTGGCTCTTCTGAACCTACAATCTTAAGCAAGAAAGCAAAAACTAAGTATATTTCCCCTTTCTAAGAAATAAAAGAATCATTTTTCTTTAGGGTTTATCTTTGCCAGCTTATATTGTTTATGTGTTTTCATTTATCCTGATCCATTTGCATCCTGGAAGGATTTACTTAGAAATGTGTGTGTAGGGATTGAACTAATAAAAGACATTTTACTAACATATCTGATATAATGGTGAAGATAATTATCATCTTCTGGGAAGTAGTATTAGCAAGTATTTATTAATAGTTTTTCCCTCTGGTAATTCAAGAATTAGAAAGCATATTCTGTATAGTCTAGAAAGTGTGCCAAACATACAACAGGGAACCTAGAGTCCTAATATTTCTCTAGGAACTCAGACTGAAGTATCCTTGAGGGAGGGTTGACAGGAGTTTACGGGAAACCAACCTTCAAAACACATGAAGAATCAGATGAAGGAAAATTTGGGAGATGCTTGCCAAGCAAGTCTCTTTTTGGGAAATATGGATCAATATACTTTGCAACATATATCCAGCTAATTAAGTTTTGTTTGCACAGAGAACTTCCTCAGTCTTGTGACATGCATCAGTTCTGGAGATCAGAATATGCCCAGGAAAAGCAATGCACTGTTCATGATTAAAGACCCTTATTTAAACTCTTTAATGTCTTTTTAAAATATAGTATTTATAAATAATTTTATTTATTATTAATTTT
This sequence comes from Mus pahari, assembly GCF_900095145.1. Classification (NCBI taxonomy): domain Eukaryota; kingdom Metazoa; phylum Chordata; class Mammalia; order Rodentia; family Muridae; genus Mus; species Mus pahari. Next base: position 9,756,307 of record NC_034605.1, on the reverse strand, counting down.
TTTACATTTACTTTTTTATTGGCCATATTCTTTATTTACGTTTCAAATGTTTTCCCTTACCAGGAATCCCCTTCGGAAACCTCCTATCCCATCCCACCCCCTTCCTCTATGGTGGTGTGCCCACCCGTCCACCTATTCCAGCCCTGGCATTCCACTACACTTGGTCATTGAACACACACAGATATCCAATAAGACCATCCTCTGCCATATATGTGGCCAGAGCCATGGATCATGTATACTCTTTGTTTGGTGGTCCAGTCTTCAGGAGCTCCAGGGCTCTGGCCATTTGACAATGTTGATCCCTCCATGGGGGCTGCAAACTACCTCAGCTCCTTAGGTCCCTTCTCCAATCCCTTAGTTGGGTCCCCCAAACCCATGCTCAGTCCAGTGGTTGGCTGCAAGCATCTGCCTCTGTATTTGTCAGGCTCTGGCATAGCCTCTCAGGAGACATGCATATCAGGCTCCCATCAGCAAGTACTTCCTGACCTCCACAATAGCATCCAAGTTTGGTGACTGCAAAGGGGATGGATCCCCAGGTGAGGCAGTCTCTGTTCCATACTTTGTCTCCATATTTCCTCCTGTGAGTATTTTGTTACCCCTTACAGGAAGCACTGGAATATCCAAATTTTTATCTTCCTTCTTCATGGAATTCATATGGTCTATGAATTGAATCTTGTATATTCCAGACTTTTGGGGTAATATCCACTTATCCGTGAGTGCATATCATGAGTGTGTTCTTTTGGGATAGTTATCTCACTCAGGATGATATTTTAAGTACCATCCACTTGCCTGCGATTTTCATGAAGGCATTGTTTTTAATAGCTGAGTAGTATTCCATTGTTGAAATGTACCACATTTTCTGCATCAATTCGCCTGTTGAGGGACATCTGGGTTGTTTCTAGCTTCTGGATATTATAAATATGGCTGCTATGAACATAGTAGAGGATGTTTCCTTATTACATATTGGAGCATCTTCTGGGTATATGCCCAGGAGTAGTATAGCTGGATCCTCAGGTAGTCCTATGTCCAGTTTTCTGAGGAACTGCCAGGCTGATTCTCAGAGTGGTTGTACCAGCTTTCAATCTCACGAGCAACGGAGGAGTGTTCTTCTTTCTCCACACCCTCCCCAGCATCTGCTGTTACCTGAATATTTTAGCCATTCTGACTGAAGTAAGGTGGAATCTCAGGGTTATTTTGATTTGCATTTCCCTGATGACTAAGGATGTTAAATATTTCTTTAGGTGTTTCTCAGCCATTTGAGTTTCCTGAGTTGAGAATTCTTTGTTTAGCTCTGTGCCCCATTTTTAGATAGGGTTATTTGGTTCTCTGGATTCTAGCTTCCTGAGTTCTTTGTATATATTGGATATTAGCACTCTCTCAGATGTGGGATTGGTAAAGATCTTTTCCCAATCTGTTGGCTGCTGTTTTCTCCTATTGACAGGGTCCTTAGCCTTAGAGAAGCTTTGCAATTTTATGAGGTCCCATTTGTTGATTCTTGATCTTAGTGCTCTGTTAAGAAATTTTTCACCTGTGCCCATGTGTTCAAGGCTCTTCCCCAATTTCTTTTCTATTAGATGTAGTGTACCTGGTTTTATATGGAGACCCTTGATCCACTTGGACTTGAGCTTGTACATGGAGATAAGAATGGATCAATTGGCATTGTCCTACATGTTGATTGCCAATTGAACCAGCACCATTTGTTGAAAATACTGTCATTTTTCCACTGGATAGTTTTAGCTCCTTTGTCAAAGATCAAGTGACCATAGGTGTGTTGGTTCATTTCTGGGTCTTCAATACTATTCCATCGATATACCTGGCTGTCAATGTACCAATACTATGTAGTTTTTATCAGTATTGCTCTGTACTTACAGCTTGAAGTCAGTGATGGTGATTCCCCCAGAAGTTATTGTATTGTTGAGAATAGTTTTCACTACCCTAGTTTTTTGTTATTTGAAAATAATTTGAGAATTGCTCTTTCAAACTCAATGAAGAATTGAGTTGGAATTTTGATGGGAACTGTATTGAACCTTGAGAATTCTTTTGATGACATAGACATTTTTACTATATTAATCCTGCAATTCATGAGAGTGGAAGATCTTTCCATCTTCTGAGGTATTTTTCATTTTCCTTCTTCAGAGACTTGAAATTCTTGTCATACAGATCTTTCACTTTTTTGGTTAGTGTCACACCAATATATTTTATATTGTTTGTGAATATTGTGAAGGGTGTTATTTCCCTAAGTTTTTTCTTATCCTGCTTATTCTTTGAGTATAGGAAAGCTACTGGTTTATTTGAGTTACTTCTATATCTGGTTACTTTGCTGAAGTTGTTTAACAGCTGTAGCAGTTCTCTGGTGGAATTTTTGGAGTCACTTAAATATACTATCATATCATCTGCAGATAGTGATATTTTGACTTCTTCCTTTCCAATTTGTATCCCTTTGACCGCCTTTTGTTGTCTAACTGCTCTAGCTAGAACTATGTTGAATAGATGGTAGAGAGTAGGCAGCTTTCTGTAGTCCCTGATTTTAGTTGGATTACTTCAAGCTTTTCTCCATTTAGCTTGATGTTGGCTACTCGTTTGCTGTATATTGCTTTCACTATGTTAATCTATGGGCCTTGATTTTCTGATCTTTACAAGACTTTTAACATGAAGAAATACAGAATTTTTTCAAATGTTTTTTCAGCATCTATTGAAATGATCATGTGTTTCTTTCTTGAGTATCTTAGTTTAGTAGGTTACATTATTGGATTGCTGAATATTGAACCATCCCTGCATACCTGAGATGAAACCTACTTAATCATGGTGAATGATCATTTTGATGTGTTCTTGGATTCGGTTTGGGAGTATTTTATTGAGTATTTTTGCATCAATATTGATAAGGGAAATTAGTCTGAAGATCTCTTTTGTGATAGATCTTTGTGTGGTTTTGGTAAAAGCTTAATTGTGGATTGATAAAATGAATTGGGTAGTGTTCCTTCTGTTTCTACTTTGTGGGATAGTTTGAAGAGTATTGGTATTAGGTCTTCTTTGAAAGTCTGATAGAATTCTGCACTAAACCCATCTGGTCCTGGGATCTTTTTGGTTGGAAGACTTTTAACTACTGCTTATGTTTCTTTAGGGGTTATAGGACTGTTTAAATGTTTTATCTGATTCTGATTTAATTTATTATTTGGTATCTGTCTAGAAAAATTTCCAGGTTATCCAAATTTTCCAATTTTGTTGAGTATAGGCTTTTGTAGTAAGATCTGATTTTTTTTTTTATTTCCTCAGTTTCTGTTGATATGTCTCCCTTTTCATTTTTGATTTTGTTAATTTGGATATTGCCTCTGTGCCCTCATATTCATCTGGCTAAGAGTTTATCTATTCTGTCGATTTTCCCAAAGAACCAGCTCCGGGTTTTGTTGATTTTTTTGTATAGTTCTTTTTGTTTCTACTTAGTTGATTTTAGCTTTGAGTTAGATTATTTCCCGCTATCTATTCCTCTTGGGTGTATGTGCTTCTTTTTTTACGGGTATTTCCTTTGTTTATATTTCAAGTGTTATCCCCTTTCCCAGTTCCCCTTCCTCTGCTGCTATAAGGGTGTTTCCCCAACCACCAACCCACTCCTGCATCCCCACCCTCACATTCTCCTACATTGGGGCATTGAGACTTCACAGGACCAAGTGCCTCTCCCTCTATTGATATCCAACAAAGCAATACTTTGCTACATATGTATCTGGAGACACGGGTTTCTCCACCTGTACTTCTTGGTTGGTGGTTTAGTACCTGGGAGCTCTCTGGGATCTGGTTGGTTGATATTGTTGTTGTTCCTATAAGGTTGCAAACCCCTTCAGCTCGTTCAGTCTTTTCTCTAAATTTTCTATTGAGGACCCAGTGCTCAGTCCAATGGTTGGCTTCAAGCATCCACCTCTGTATTTGTCAGTCTCTGGCACTGCCTCTCAGGAGACAGCTGTATCACAATCCTGTCAGCATGCACGTTTTTGCATCCACACTAGTGTCTGGTTTTGGTGACAGTGTGTGGGGTAGATCCCCAGGTGGGGCAGTCTCTGTATGGCCTTTTCTTTAGTCACTCCTCTATACATTGTCTCTATTTCCTCTCATGAATATTTTGTTACCCCTTCAAAGAATGACTGGAGTACCCACATTTTGTTCTTCCTTCTAATAAAGCTTCATGTGGTCTGTGAATTTTATCCTCTGTATACTGATCTTTTGGGTTAATATCTGCTTATCAGTGAGTATACACCATGTGTGTTTTTTGTGACTGAGTTACCTCACTTAGGATGATATTTTCTAGCTCCATCCACTTCCCTGTGAGTTTTATCACTACATTGCTTTTACTAGCTGAGTAATACTGCATTGTATAAATGTACCACATTTTCTATATCTATTCCTCTGTTGAAGGACATCGAAGTTCTTTCCAGCTTCTGGTTATTATAAATAAGTGCCAATATCCAAAATGTACAAAGAACTCAAGAGTTAGTCTCCAGAGAACCAAACAACCCTATTAAAAATTGGGTACAGAGCTAAACAAAGAATTCTTAAGAATCTCAAATAGCTGATAAGCACCTAAGGAAATGTTCAATATCTTTTGTCATAAGAGAAAGGCAAATCAAAATAACTCTGAGATCCCACCTCATACTAGTCAGAATGGCTAAGATCAAAAACTCAGGTTATATAAGAAAACCAAGAAGGATGACCATCGTGTGGATACTTCATTCCTCCTTAGAATAAGGAACAAAATACCCATGAAAGGATATAGGTACAGAGACAAAATTTAGAGCTAAGATGAAAGGATGGACTATCCAGAGACTACCCCATCCAGGAATCCATCCCATCATCAGCCACCAAACCCAGATACTAATGCACATACCAGCAAGATTCTGCTGAAGGGACCCTGATATAGCGGCCTCTTGTGAGGCTATGCCAGTGCCTGGCAAACACAGAAGTGGATGCTCACAGTCAGCTATTGTATGGAACACAGGGCCCCCAATGGAGGAGCTAGAGAAAGTACCCAAGGAGCTGAAGGAGTCTGTAACCCTATAGGTGGAACAAAAATATGAACTAATCAGTAGCCCCAAAGCTTCTGTCTCTAGCTGCATATGTAGCAGAAGATGGCCTAATCAGCCATCATTGGGAAGAGAGGCCCCTTGGTCTTGCAAACTTTATATGACCCAGCACAGGGGAAGGCCAAGGCCAAGTAGTGGGAGTGGGTGGGTAGGGCAGCAGGGGCGGGGGGGGGGGNATAGAGAACTTTCGCGATAGTATTTGAAATGTAAATAAAGAAAATAATAATAAAAAAAAACCTCAGGTTATAGCAGATGCTAGAGAGGATGTGAAGAAAGAAGAACACTCCTCCATTACTGGTGGGATTGCAAGCTGGTACAACCACTCTGAAAATCAGTCTGGTAGTTCCTCAGAAAATAGGATGGACATAGTACTACCTGAGGACCCAGCTGTACCACTCTTGAACATATACCCAAAAGATGCTACAATATATAACAAGGACACATGCTCCCCTATGTTCATAGCAGCCTTATTATTAATAGCCAGAACCTGGAAAGAAACCAGATTGCCCTCAACAGAAGAATGGATACAGAAAATGTGGTACATTTTCCCAATGAAGTACTATTCAGCTATTAAAAACAATGACTTCATGAAATTTGTAGGCAAATGGATAGAACTAGAAAATATTATCATGACTGAGGTAACCAAGTCACAAAAGAACACACATGGTATGTACTTACTGATAAGTGAATATTGGGCAAAAATATTCAGAATACCCATGGTACAACTTACAGACATTATGAAGCTCAAGAAGAAGGAGCCCCAAAGAATAATCTTGGAAGATAGATGGTAGGAGGGACTTGGGAGGAAGAGGGGCAGGGAGAAGGGCAGGATGAGGTGTGGGAGGAGATGGGAGAGATGTATAGTGGATCAGGAAATTGAACAGAGGTGTGTAGCAATGGGGGATGGGGAACTGGAATTAGCCAACAGAAAGTCCCAGATGCCAGGAAAGCAAGAGTCTCCCAGGACCCAATGGAGATGACATTAGCTGAGATACCCCCAAAAGTGGAAAGAGATCCTGTAGAGACCATATCCAGATTTTAGGTACTGACCACAGTTCAGGGGTAGGGCCACACACCATTCTCAAAATTTTAACCCAGAAGTGCTCTTGTCTAAAGCTAATAAAAATGGAGTAGAGACTGAAGGAAAGGCCATTGAGAGACTGCCCCACCTGAGGATCTATACTATATATAGGCACCAAACCCAGACACAATTGCCAATGCAAACAAGTGCTTACTGAAAGGAGCCTGATAGGGATGTCTCCTAAGAGACTCTGTCAGAGCCTGACAAATACAAATATGGATGGTTGCAGGAGGACAAAAGGAGATGAAAGGGTTTACAAACTCATAGGAAGAATAACAATATCAACAAACCAAATCTCCCAGAGCTCCCAGGGACTAAACCACCAACCAAAGAATACACATGGAGGGACCCATGGCTCCAGCTGTATATGTGGCAGAGAGGGGAGACCCTTTGTCTTATGAAGTCTTGATGCCCCAGCATATGGGAATGACAAAGCAGTGAGGAGGGAGTGGGTCAGTGGATGGTGGAGCACCCTCATAGAAGCAGGGATGAGGGGGTGGGATAGTAGTTTGCAGAAGAGAAAGCAGGAAGGAGGATAGCATTTAAAATGTAAATAAAACAACCAATAAATAAAATGTTAAGTAGTAAATCAGAATGAGAACAGACATGAACTGGTAGATGGAACATTGTGATGTCTATTTTGAAACTGTGGCTATATTTTGATTCACTCTTGAAGAAAAACAGAGAGGAAAGGAAAGACAAAGACTGGATCTTGGAGAAGAGTATGGATGTGTTCCACAAAGGAAAAATTAGCAAAAATTAACAACCCAAAAAAATACAAAGGGAGTTTGAACACTTGGAAAAGGAATTCTTTAGCATGGTAATATTTAATTAAAAAATAAACAAAAGAGAGAAACAGAGTTTATAAGAAGATATTTCAGCAAACATGTCAGAAGGTGAGATGATTAAATTTCCAGAATACAAAAGAGTAATTAATGGATTGATAAAGTGTTTGAGTGACCACACTGTTTTGTGAATATAAGGCTGCTTGCATTAGAACATGGAAAAATTAGTTTTCATGTTTTGATATTTCCCTGGCTGACAGACCAATTTTCCAGCTGAATATTCCAAAATGGATTATGTGTTCCTAATCTAAGATTAAATATGAAAGCTCTTTCTGCAAAATTGGAAATTATCTTTAAATTGTGTGATGTGGTGTGGTAAAGCTGAAGTTAGTTTTCAGGAGTGTTAAGAAATTCAGAGATGACAGAAAAGACAGTACCTGTTCAGAAAACAATGCATCCTACTCCTATATGCAAGGGGCATCAATAAAAATCTAATGCTGGAGAGATACCATTGCTGATATAAGAGAACTATCCAAGAACATACTAACATTACTGGGCCTCATGAGCCAGGGTAAAAGTTTTAATATTAGAACAATAGCCTATGCACATGAGGTTTATGTGGAGTCTCTACAAGGGCCTAGGTTATCTTATTTAACTTAAAACCTTTATTGTTGTTAAAGAAAAATACCTATTTTAGATGAAAAGACATTTAACCCTCTATAGAGACGGGAGTTGAAAAGATATTTGACATTAGATAAATGCAAAGTGGTTGAATAGCTGAGTGTTCAAATACACGTGTGCAAGAAAATGCAAAGTAAAGCACAACTAATATGAAGGGTTAAATCACTTAGCCCTGGTGTCTCCTCTTATACATGAAGAAAGGGATATGCCATTTACATGGGGATACAGCTAACATTCCTTTACTGATTCCAGTGCTGATGCTGTGATGAATATGCTGATCAAAATTAACTGAGGGAGAACAGGAATTTTTCTATCTTACAATTTCACTTATCAGTCTCTCAAGAAGAGCAGCCAAGACAGAAACTCTAACAGGTATTCGTACTATTAAACAAGTCCAACGGGGGGGGGGGGGAAGCTCACGTGCTGCCTATTTTTTTATACTGATACTCATCTAAGTTTCTTAATTTTGCTGCTTTCTATTCCTGTCCAAAGTCATAAAATGGTCCTGTGCAATTCAGTGCATATTTTACTTCAGTTATCAAATAGACAATCCCCCCTCTGACATGCCTACAAGGTACCTAGTCTAGATACATCCTCATTAAGTTTCCCTTTCCAGGCAATTCTTGTTAGTGCCAAGTTTACAGTTAAAATTAGCCAGAAAAGTTCAGTGAAATGCTGACACCAACTTTTAATTTTCAACCCAATCTTCACTCGAGGTAAACATGCAAACAATGGCAATTCTATGAAGGATAAAAACTCTTAAAAAGTACACATGCCAGAAAATATAAAATAGAAGGACTAATTAAAGAAGTGTCCTGAGTTGGATATGTAGTACATATGGTGAATTTGTGTGGGTGAGGCAAACCCATAGCCTCAG
>NC_034605.1:9637685-9639551 GCF_900095145.1 Mus pahari | reverse complement strand
CCCCAGATGACGCCACGGGAAAGGCAGGGCACAAGGGAGTGGAAATCTACCCAGCACATGCGCAGCTGCCTTGTTTGTTTGTTAGAGCACAGGACAATCAGCGCTATCTTGTAATGGCGAATGTGAGGGCGGCTCCCCACACTCCAATAGTCAATAAAACAGTTCTATTGAAAATCATAAATGTTCACACTATTTAGAACTGAATTGATTGTTTCTATGTGTATGGCCAGAAACTGTAAATAGCAATAAGATGAACCACACAAGACTTTGTTCTCGGTCTTTGAGACACTATGCTCCTCTTGTAACATTTGCCAAGACAGATTAACTTTCACATTTTTTAAATAATTAATCCCTATTGGTAACTGTGCTTACATTTTTACTCAGTAGAGTTTGTTGGAGGGGGAGTCTTTAACCTAAATTCCAAGGCATCCCAAAGATATAGAAAGGACAGATTGAAAAGGGCAGTAGGTAGTCTCCTCACAGTCCAAGATCCAAGGCAAAAGCCAGAGGAGACACAAATGATTGAGACCAGAACTTTCAAACAAATCACGAAAGCAAAAACCATGCCCACAAAATGAAGAATCACCGAGGGAAATAGTCAGAGGTGAGTACCTCCACCAAAGACTCAGAGAAGCATTTACACCAGTTGCTGGGGATGAATGAAAGGCTGAGTGATCAGTAGGCTGCAAGGTTGATTTGTTACAGGTGTACTTGGCATATAGGGTCATGGTGTGATTCAAACACCCATGGGAAGAGCATTAGGCACCCGTAGCATGCCAAGTCATTGTGAGGATTAAGCAGCAGGTGTACCTGACAGGTCCTTTCCAAGGTATGCCACAAAGAATTCACACTTTATAACAGATCTCAAGTAAGAAGTTTATATGGGGTGGGGGGACGTGAGAGAGAGAAAGATAGACTGACTAGGAGACAGAGAGAATGAAAGAGACAGACAGGTCAACAGAGAGACCAGGAGAAAGAGAGAATGGCAAAGACAGGCAGATAGACAGACAGACTGAGAACAGAAACAAGAAAGAGAATGAGGAGGGAAAGGCAGATGAACAGAGACAAAAAAAGACCAAGAGAACAATCTGTCATGTCCAGGGTAGGAAGGAACTTTTAAAGGGTTGGCAGCTAGTAGTGATGTAGCTGTTGAGTCACTGAGACCCTGAAGGGAAGCTTGGGCAAATGCCTGCTTTCTAACAACTGAGACTATAAGGAGCAAAGTTCACCATTTTATATGAAGGTATTGCTGGATCTTCCAGTAGTACTATGTCCAATTTACTGAAGAATTGCCAGAATGAATTCCAGAGTGGTTATACAAGCTTGCAATCCCACCAGCAATGGAATGTTCCTCTTTCTCCACATCCTTGCCAGCATCTGCTGTCATATGAATTTTTGATCTTAGCCATTCTGATTGGTGTGAGGTACAATCTCAGGGTTGTTTTTATTTGCATTGACCTGATGATTAAAGATGTTGAACATTGTTAAGGTGCTTCTCAGCTATTCGGTATTCGTCAGTTGAGAATTCTTTGTTTAGATCTGTACCCAATTTTTTTTATGTCTTTTTAAAGTTTTATTTTAGATGGAAATATTTGCCTTACAGAAGCTTTGCAATTTTATGAGATCCCATTTGTCAATTCTTGATCTTACAGCACAAGCCATTGCTGTTCTGTTTAGGAATTTTTCCCCTGTGCCTATATCTTCGAGGTTTTTCCCCACTTTCTCCTCTATACATTTCAGTGTCTCTGGTTTTATGTGGAGGTCTTTGATCCACTTAGACTTGAGCATTGTACAAGGAGATAAGAAGACAAGTTGAGAAGTCAGAAGACAGTATTGTGTAACAAATTATTGAGAAAGAAATAATCC
>NC_034605.1:9633697-9636610 GCF_900095145.1 Mus pahari | reverse complement strand
GGGGATTGCATTGAATATGTAGATTGCTTTTGGCAGGATACCCATTTTGACTATATTAATCCTGCCAATTCACGAGCATGGGAGATCTATTCATCTTTGGGGATCTTCAATTTCTTTCTTCAGAGACTTGAAGCTCTTATCATATAGATCTTTAACTTACTTAGTTGAGTCACAGCAAGGAATTTATATTTTTTGTGACTGCTGTCTACTCCTCTTGGGTGTTGTTGAAGGGTGTTGTTTCCAGAATTTCTTTCTCAGCCATTTATATTTTGTGTAGAGAAAGGCCATTGATTTGTATGAGTTAATTTTATATCCAGCTACTGCACTGAAGCTGTTTATCAGGTTTAGGAGTTCTCTGGTGGAGTTTTTAGTGTCACTATATATATTATCATATCATCTGCAAATAGTGATATTTTGACTTCTTCCTTTCCAATTTGTGCCCCCTTGATCTCCTTTTGTTGTCGGGTTGCTCTGGCTAGGACTTCAAGTACGATATTGAATAGGTAGAGAGAAAGTGGGCAGCCTTGTCTAGTCCCTGATTTTAGTGGGATTGCTTCAAGTTTCTCTCCATTTAGTTTGATGTTGGCTACTGGTTTGCTGTATACTGCTTTTATTATGTTTATGTATGGACCTTCAAGTCCTGATCTTTCCAAGACTTTTATCATGAAGGGGTGTTGGATTTTGTCAAATGCTTTCTCAGCGTCTAACATGTGGTTTTTGTCTTTGAGTTTGTATATATAGTGGATTACATTGATGGATTTCCATATATTAAACCATCCCTGCATCCCTGGAATGAAGCCTACTTGATCATGATGGATGATCATTTTGATGTGTTCTCAGATTTGGTTTGCGAGGATTTTAACGAGTATTTTTGCATCAATATTCAAAAGGGAAATTGGTCTGAAGTTGTCTTTCTTTGTTGGATCTTCATGTGGTTTAAGTATCAAAGTAATTGTGGCTTCATAGATTCAATTGGGTAGAGTACCTTCTGTTTCTATTTTGTGGAAGAGTTTGAGGAGAGTTGGAATTAGGTCTTCTTTGAATGTTGACAGATCTCTGTACTAAACCCATCTGGTCCTGGGCTTTTTTTTGGTTAGGAGCCTATTGATGACTGCTTCTATTTCTTTAGGGGAAATGGGACTCTTTAGATCGTCAATCTGATCCAGATTTAATTTTGGTACCTCGTATCTGTCTAGAAATTTGTCCATTTCATTCAGGTTTTTTAGTTTTGTTGAGTATAGCCTTTTGTAGTAGGAACTGATGATGTTTTGGATTTCCTCAGGGTCTGTTGTTATGTCTCCTTTTTCAGTTCTGATTTTGTTATTTAGGATACTGTCCTTGTGCCCTCTAGTTAGTCTAGCTAGGAGTTTATCCATCTTGCTGATTTTCTCAAAGAACAAGTTCCTGGTTGGGTTGATTTTTTTGAATTGATCTTTTTGTTTCCACTCGGTTGATTTCAGCCCTGAGTTTGATTATTTCCTGCTGTCTACTCCTCTTGGGTGAATTTGTTTCCTTTAGTTCTAGAGCTTCTAGGTGTGCTGTCAGGCAGCTACTGTATGCTCTCTCTAGTTTCTTTTTGGAGGCACTCAGGGCTATGAGTTTTCCTCTTAGGACTGCCTTCATTGTGTTCCATAAGTTTGGGTATGTTGTGGCTTCATTTTCATTAAACTCTAAAAAGTCTTTAATTTCTTTCTTTATTTTATCCTTGACCAAGNNATCATAGAGTAGAGTGTTGTTCAGTTTCCATGTGAATGTTGGCTTTCTATTGTTTATGCTGTTATTGAAGATCAGCCTTAGTCTATGGTGATCAGATAGCATGTATGGGATAATTTCAATATTTTTGTATCTGTGGAGGCCTGTTTTGTGGCCAGTTATATGGTCAGTTTTGCAGGCGGTACCATGTGGTGCTCAGAAGAAGGTATATCCTTTTGTTTTAGGATAAAATGTTCTGTAGATATCTATTAAATCCATTTGTTTCAAAACTTCTGTTAGTGTCCATGTGTCTCTGTTTAGTTTCTCTTTCCAGGATCTGTCCATTNATGAGAGTGGGGTGTTGAAGTCTACCACTATTATTGTGTGAAGTGCAAAGTGTGCTTTGAGCTTTACTAAAGTTTCTTTAATGAGTGTGGCTGCCCTTGTATTTGGAGCATAGGTATTCAGAATTGAGAGTTCATCTTGATAGATTTTACCTTTGATGACTATGAAGTGTCCCTCCTTGTCTTTTTTGATAAGTTGGGTTGGAAGTCAATTTTATTCGATATTAGAGTGGCTACTCCAGCTTGTGTCTTCGGACCATTTGCTTGGAAAATGTTTTTCCAGCCTTTAAATCTGAGGTAGTATCTTCATCGTTTTCCCTGAGGTGGATTTCCTGTAAGCAGTAAATGTTGCATCCTGTCTGTGTAGCCAGTCTATTAGTTGATGTCTTTTTATTGGGGAACTGAGTCCATTGATGTTAAGAGAAATTAAAGGAAAATAATTATTGCTTCAAGTTATTTTTGTTGTTAAATTTGGGATTCTGTTCTTGTGGCTATCTTCTTTTAGGATGTTTGAAGGATTAATTTCTTGCTTTTTCTAGGATGTAGTTTCTGTCCTTGTTTTAGTGTTTTCCCTTTTTTCCTTTGAAGGACTGGATTCATGGAAAGATATTGTGTGAATGTGGTTTTTATCATGGAATACTTTGGTTTCTCCATCTATGGTAATTGAGAGTTTTGCTGGGTATAATATCCTGGGCTGGCATTTGTGTTCTTTAAGGGTCTATATAACTTCTGTCCAGGATCTTCTGGCTTTCATAGTCTCTGGTGAGAAGTCTGGTGTAATTCTAATAGGCCTGCTTTTATATGTTACTTGACCTCTTTCCCTTACTGCTTTTAATATTCTATCTTTATTTAGTGCATTTGTTGTTCTGATTATTAT
>NC_034605.1:9623863-9633157 GCF_900095145.1 Mus pahari | reverse complement strand
TCTTGGATGGTTTTGTTTAATTCTATCACCTGTTTGGTTGTGTTTTCCTGTAATTATTTAAGGGATTTTTGTGTTTCCTCTTTAAAGACTTCTTCCTGCTTAGCAGTGTTTTCCTGTAATTCTTTAAGGACTTATACCTCTTTAGCAGTGTTCTCCTGTATTTCTTTAAGTGAGTTATTAATGCCCTTATTAAAGTCCTCTACCAGCATCATGAGATACGATTTTAAATCTGAGTCTTGCTTTTCAGGTGTGTTGGGGTATCCAGGACTGACTGAGGTGGGAGTGCTGGGTTCTGATGATGGTGACTGTTCTTGGTTCCTGTTAATAAGATTCTTATGTTTGCCTTTCGCCATCTGGTAATCTCTGGTGTGAGTTGTTATAGTTGTCTCTGGTTAGAGCTTATTCCTCCTGTAATTCTGTTAGCCTCTGTTAGCAGTCCTGGGAGTCCAGCTCTCTCCTGAGTCTCAGTGGTCAGAGTACTCTCTGCAGGCAAGCTCTCCTCTTGCAGGGAAGGTGCACAGAAGTCTGGCATGCATTTATACCCTCTCAAGGAAACCCAGACTTCACTGTTTGCATCTGGCAAAATCATGCCCCTGCTAGAGCACAAGACAATTATACTTAGTGGTTGTGGACAATCTGAAGCATCTCTTTAATCCACAACTGGAATTAAAATAAAAACCATCAAATAACATAATTTGATTTTTTAAGAAATAAAAAATTCAAAAGCCCTTATATGACATAGTGGGGAGTATTTAAAACACAGTACATATCTGTGTACCTTGTCTAACAATTGGTTTGCTTAAAAAAGATTATCAGTGTCTTAGAAGAAAAATTATTTTATCAGTAACTATATTTTGAAATTTTCAAATTAGCAAAAACTCTTTGAAGTTAAACATTAAGAAAATGCTAATTTCAAACACAGTAAGAAAAATTATCCATAATATTTCCATGACATTTGTACAACATGATTTTAATATTTTCAACTGCTAATATTCAACAAATAGCTGAACTTTCCCTTTCATCTTTGGTTCACTGGGTTTTTGGTTTTGTTTTTTTGTTTGTTTGTTTGTTTGTTTGTTTTTGCTAGCTGGAGCTACTCTGTGTTAATAACAAATTAGGCAACTGGTGATCAATTGTTCTGGATCAAAGGTGTTCGATTGTTCTGGGCACTCTTCCCCCAGTTTCAGTACATTTCCCAGCTTTGTTCTAAATATGAAAGCCATTACCCCACAGAGCTGCCTCACAACTTCCTTGACTTGATACTAATAAAATTGGGAATTGTTTCTCAGTTTATTTCTACAATACAGAACATCTTTCTTCCTTGATTGCAGTAAGTAAAAAGACTAGAAAATAGGTGTGTCAGAAGTGACTGGAAATGTGAAACAGAATAATAGGTAGAAGAGTACTTCTGTTCTCCTACAGGGATGGCACTAGCAATTCCCAATAAATGCTGAAATTGAGATAAGTAGACTTTCCCACATAATACTGACAACTATGGGAGACTTATATGCATGTAAAATATAGACTCTGGGAGAGCTTTGATCTTATGTAAGATTCTATGAACTATTGCCTCCTAGATTGATAAAGATGACATTATAACATGATATAAAGTGGAGAACTTAGTAGCCTAGAAGCAAGTCGAGAGTCTACAATCTTCCTTAGACTCTTCAGCTGTGTGACATTGGAAAGGTTAGCTGAATTTTGCATTCATGCATGTACCTCTTGCATAATTGTAAAGAGAATGACAGAACTTTGTTGTTTTGAAGTAACCAAAGTAGTTCAAAGGGCAAGAGAGAGTAACGTGTCCTTCTAAAGTTTCGTCTTGATGAAACCCCTCCCTCCTAAGAAAAGCAGGCTGGTGTTGGGGGAAGAATGTGAAAACCACCATCCTTTCATTGTAAATTTATTAAGGAAAGACCATCTTTAAAATTATTAAATAGTATGGACATACATGTATTTAATTTTCTGCTCTACAATTAAGAAAAACTTCTCAAGCCATGACCCAAATGTAAAGAAAAGACAATAATTTAAAATGCTACCTTAGACAGTAAAGAATAAACTCGTGCTTTTTAAGTGATGACAGATACAACAAAAACCTCTTACATAATGATGGTGTGTCACATTTCTAAATGCAAATCTAAAGACTATAAATTTTCCCAACTGCAGAAAGTTTAGTGACATAAAGTTCTGTGTTCCAAAGATTTCAAGTATCACAGCAGAACCAGTTCAAGTCCTCTTCCTGATCTCACTATTATTGACATCTAGATTTTGTTTTCTATTTCATAACTACTGCCATGGACCAGGCTCAATCAGCCCCCTCAATCCATGGGAATCAGGGGTTTAGACAGATGGGCATAGAGTTGGTGGGAATGGGGTAACAAACAGAGGCGACACAAGAGAGTGTGCTGGATCTGAATGTAATTTGTCAAATCAAGCATCAAACTCTCTCCTGTTTGTCACCCCCATTCTCACCGACTCTATGCCCATCTGTCCGAGATGTTGATTCCCACTGATTGAGGGGGGGGCAACTGAACCCAGTCCATGGCAGTTATATAAGTTATTTTAAAGTAACAGTAAGTGCCACAACTCTTAGACAAGTGGGCCATCTTGTGGCTATAGGGGCCAATCATTTGAACAGGTATATTACAGGGAATTTCTATGGCCCCAAAGTTTGGGTAAGAACCTATTTTGTAACATAGGTTCCAATTGTTGGAAATACCTCAAAGAATGTTTAACAACAAAAGTTGATTGGGACAAGACCTTTTGCATAAACTGAAAGCTACCATAATCTTTGACGACGAGATCCAATTAAACTTACAAATGTCCAGCAAAATTTTGGTGTCTCACCCTGTCAGAAGCAATCAATCCCCTAGGACTGGCCCAACACCAAATTCCTATCATTGTTCAACAAACCAGTAAATCAGCTACTTCGGTGCAGGTTAAATAGTATCCAATGACCTTGGAAACTATAGGGGGAGTTACGGTCCATTTTTCCTGGCTTGAAGAGACAGACATCTTAGTGTACTGCCAGCTACCCTAGAATGTCCCTCTCTGAACTCTAAAGAAATCTAGGAACCCTGATTCTAATGAATCTCTTTCTTTGAGAGAAATAGGTAGACACTGTTGTGGACCTGAAAGATGTACCACTGTTTAGTATCACATTGACAAGGATGAGTCACTACATCTTTGCATTTAAATGGACAGACCCACTGGGAGTTTACAGCAGACAACATACCTGGAAAAGACAGCCCCAGGATTTAAACACACTAAATAGAAACTTCTTGCCCTTCTATCAGAGGTTTCCTGGAAAAATAGATCATAAAAGGCCACTGAGATACTGCTGTATGACTTACAAACCTAAGGCTACAAACTGTTGGCTAAGAAAGCCAAACTATGTTGTAAGGTACTTACCTTGGCAAAGGGAGATAAAAGAAGCATGTCTCAGAGTAGGGTTACTGCCATTCTTCAGATCTCAACTCCAGGGACAAAGAGACAGGTCTCAGGATTTCTATTTGCAGCTGAATATTGCTGCCACTGAGTTTGTAGAAATAGCAAGGCCTCTACACACCAGCACAGAAAGGACACTAAGCCCCTACTCTGGACTTAGACTACACACAAAAAAAAACAAAAGGGATTTTAACTCAAACTTTGGGGTCATGGAAATGCCCTGTGACATACCTGTCCAAATGATTGGATCCTACAGCCACAAAATGGCCCACTTATCTAAGAGTTGAGATAGCTAATTTAATAAAAGAAAGCAAACAAGTTAACTCTCGGTCAAGATCTTATACTACTGCGCCCCATGGCACAGTTGAGGCCCTTCTCCAGGGAAAACCAAAACACTAGCTATCTAGTGT
Organism: Mus pahari; assembly: GCF_900095145.1. Taxonomy (NCBI): domain Eukaryota; kingdom Metazoa; phylum Chordata; class Mammalia; order Rodentia; family Muridae; genus Mus; species Mus pahari. The sequence goes on along the minus strand of NC_034605.1, from coordinate 9,629,300 downwards.
CTGTGACCCAGGACTAGGTTCTACTCCTGGTGCAACTTCAAGTCTAGTTTGAGAAACCCACCACCATCAATTCAGCTATACTCTTGCATCAAGCACTCTTCCATGACTTTCTGGATATGAAAAATGAAACCAGGTACATGGGATCTTCAGTAGCTACTTTAACTAAACCAGGTACCTCAGCCAAGAGAACACAACTGATTGATCTGAACCCAGGCTATCAGATAGGCAAAAGAAAAGAGTCCACCTTCATATACACAGATCATCAGTCACTATGTTTTTACTACCATTCATACCCACAGTATGATGTATAGACAAAGGGGGCTTCTCATGGAAGGGAAAAAATGGTATTAGAAAATCTTGACCTTCCTAGAGGCTATTTGGCTTCCACTACAAATTGCTAACCTCAACTTCTGGGGTTCTTCTGACCCTGCTGCCCAAAAGACAACCCTAAGACCAGTGTGGTCTGCTCCTGTTCTGATGACTTACCACAACCTGGTACTGCCTGAAACTTTGTGGTAAACCAAAAATGATGGAGGATATCAGAGGGAATGATCATTCTTCTAGAACCAATTGACAGGACTGTTGGGTAACTAACTTTCATCAGGTCTCTCATTTGGGGTCCACAAAACTTTCTGAGTTACTCAGATCAAGGTGTGTTATACCTAGTCTGGCCTGCTTAACTTGGGATGTCTCGACCAGATAGCAGGTTTGTGCTGAAGTGAATCTAAAACAGAGAATTATTACCCAGGAAGGGATCCAAATGAGAGACCAACATTTCCACAAACTCTGGAAACGTGGCCTCACCAAGATCCAGTCTGTTGGGGAAGGATAAAATTACTTGTTAGTTTTTAAAGATACCTTTTCAGGACTAAAGCTTTAAAACTTCATCTTATATATAGACCTCAGAGATGACAAAAATAAACAAAAGGTTAAAACAAACACTAACAAAACTCTCATTAGATAGAGAGGCCTATTGCCTTGCTTTGATTGAGTCTGCCGCACCCCATATATGGAGGAATTTACCCCAATCTCCCAAAGAGATTATGTCTGAAGGACTTTCCCCATTGCTTCACAGGCTCAGAGACCAACAGTTGGCAGAACTTTCTAAACATTTCTTTCTCAAGTCTCTGTAAGCACTTCAGTCCTCCATAAAGGCTATTCGTAGGAACATCCAAGAGATGTAGCCAGCCTCTGAGTCTCCCACCAGTTTCCTCTTGTTCCTGTCTGATGATACTGCCTGGGTCAAGCAGACAACTGAGGAGGTATTTCAGGAAATATTAAAAATGAACCAGCACATTCCTGTGCTTGTGCTGGCAACTCTCTGCCCATGAGGCCTGATGGGCTATGCACTGGTGGGCAATGGCCAACCTGTTTTTATCTCATGAAGACTGTCTGGCCCAGAGCTCCTGAATCATCTCCACCCAATTCGCTATCATGCCAGCCCCATGCTTCAAAACTCCCATGACCTTCGTGGTTCACATTAGGCAAACCCATGCTTTGCCACTGTACCTTTCTTTTTTGGACCCAGATGAGCCTCAGCATGAAGGAAAACATGACACAAACTTAGTTCAGAAATAACGGTAACTCAATTACTAAAATCCGAATATTGTAAGCCTTATTAAATCCAAATCCTCTTATGGCAAATCCTCGTGGATCTGACATTGCAACAGAGAGACACTTGTAGCTACATCTTGTCCTCATGCTAGCCTCATTCAAAAGGCCCCTAACTCTCTGTTCCTTCTTCTCTTCCTCTGTCCAACCAGAAAGTCTCTCCTACTTGCCCAGTGATAGTCTCCTTTATTCATTAGGGAATTGGTTCACAAGAAGCCACCTGGGTACATGACTCACTTCTTGTCCACAACCCCTCCCAAGAGAGCAAAATTAAAATCAAAATACGAACAGCACTATGCCCATCCACCACAAGGAGGAAATAGTGACTCTCTCCACACCTATGACTGTGTAGATAGCTGGCATTAAACCCTGGATTCACCACACCCAGGAAAAGAAAGTGAAATGGATGCTGCCAAATGAAGTGTCTTTGATGACAGATCTGTGGAAATTAATGTATAGTTGGGTTTCCAGGCCCTTCCATTCCCTGGCCCTCTACCTCCTCCTGAGACTTGTGTTTTACACTATGGGTACGAACACAAGGTCATGGTTCAACCACACTCAGACCTAGACTAGGAACAGAGGAAAACAGATACAGGGATGGTATTAGCTAATGTGATTATAGACCAGTAATCTAATATTCCATTAGAATACACACACACACTCACACACACATATATATATATATATATATATATATATATATATATATATATATATATATTGAATGATATAAAATTTTAACTTTGAGATAAAGATAGAATTTATAATTTTATGCTGTTTCCAGCTGGGCCCTCCAGTTACCAGAAACAAGGGAATTTCTATTTGTAAAAACTGAGGTCATAAAACTGAAGATTCCTGAAATTTTTCTTTAAAAGAGCTTCTGGAAAACAGAAAAACAAAACAACAACAACAAAAAAACAAAAAACAAAAGCAAAAACAAAACAAAACAAAAAAACCTGCAGAGTTAGATCCTATGCCAGAGGAATAGACCCTGGGGTAAGGTGAATCATTCCTAGCCAAAAATCAGCCACGGTCTCTGGTTATGCTTAGACACCTATATACTGTACAATGTAGAGATAAGAACTAACCTAACTGTCAGTCTATTGACTGACAAAACTCGCTATGGATTGGGGGCAGCCCATGTTAATGTTACAAGACTTACAAGGGTCTAAAACTTGTCTAATGACTGAAACCTTTAACCTAGGAATGTGTTTTTATTCTGATGCCTGCTATTCTGCCCCTGAGACAACTTGGTGGGCATGTAGCAATGGATTGACTAAACATTCCTCTTCTGATGTTTTCCCTACTAAGTACACTGAGGCCTTACAACAGCAGTTAGATAACATTACAGAAATGATCCTACAAATCTGGAGTGACTTAGACATACTTCTTATGAGATAAAGAAAACTATCTCTAGCTTTGAAGGAAAACCTACTGTTTATATCCTAATTAATCAACAGTTTTTTTTTTTAATCTCCCAATGGTTGGGAAATAAATGGTGCCATTCTCTGCTCTCTTGGACTCCCTGGAAAACTACTCTGCTGTTAGCACTGGCTGAACTTTTAATTCTCATTCTGATTGGATTAACAGCATCTTAAACTAAAACAGAATAAGCCCATGATGTTACTCATTCAGTATGACCATTGAGGAATGTAGCAGGGCCCTAGACCTTAATAAACACATAGACCTTAGCACAAGTGACTACAGGGTGGAAGTTTTAGTCAGGCTGTAACACTAAACATGTAAACAGCACCACTTGTCAAATCTAAAACAAAGCCTAATCCATCAAAGTCCATAATCTCTAAACCTACTAAACTTACTTTTTGGCTTCTGTGGTTCTGCTTCTGGCTAACTGAAGTATGTCAACTCAGAATATGGTTTTTGTGCTTAAAAACTCACACTGAAGAATACTCGATGCTATACTAGGATTGCAAAATGCCCAGTGTAGTCATAGGCCAGCTAATAAAAACTTCTATTGGCTCAAACCTATGTCCAATCAGTCTTTTCTGCTGAATACCCCAAAAGAGGTAAAAATCAACTCTTGAGAAATAAATTGCTTCTGCCTTTGTTATTCATTCTGCTCACTGGAAGTTCTGTAAAGGCTTATGGAAAATAAAAGTGGAAAATCTGATTCTAGGAACTGATCACTTCACATTTAATTAAGAGGCTTGAAGGTGATTTTTAAATTCGTATCTTTCAGCACATCTTTATCCAAATCATACCCTTGCTTCCTCCTATAGGTTCCTGCAAGTAAGATTTTGGAGTCTATTAAAATGGCAATAGATACTGGGTTATGCCATATTGATTGTACTTATGCATACAAAAATGAAAAGGAAATGAGACAGGCTATTCAAAGTAAGACTGCAGATGGTGTTGTGAAAAGAGAAAACATATTTCTCACTACAAATGTATTGTGTGTGTGATAGGCATTAAAATTATACTATTGCCTTGGTGAAGTGGGTTGTCAGTATATTTATCCACATATCATCACATATAAATCCTAGTTTCATTCACTGAGAAGCACAGACTTCTTACTCGTTAGAAATGTTTGGCTTCCAAATCCTTTTGTTTCCTGAGCTCAGGCTCAATGCAGCATAAGTTGGATCTGTGAACTCAGAAATCAACTTGATCAATTTTAGGTTTTTTATGGCTTGGGTGGCTTGGAATATCCTGAACATTTAGAATATTAATATTTTTCTTTCCTACTGAAAATAAAAGGATATCAGAGTTCATGTAATGTTAAATGACATCTATCTAGTTCCTGGAAATTTGTGCCTAATGATTATTAAGAGTCCATAGGAAAAAAAAAGAAAGAAAGAAAGAAAAAAGAAAAGAAAAGAAAAAAAAGCCTTAAAAAAGGAGTCCATAGCATGTTTCTGATGACTTATATTAATAAACAAATACTATTATATTTCCAGGGAATTGAAGGGATTGAAGGGATGGGATACTTATAAAAATTAAGCTTTTGGGCAGCCTGCAGAAGCTATACAGCTGCTGGGATAGACTCCTTATCTGGCTCCAGTCATCCTGCAGCTTTCCCACTTGAGGAGGGGGTGTCCACCCAGGAGGGGTCTCAAGGCCTGAGCCTGTAGGAGAGCCTTCTTTGCTCTGGTGCACTGGCAGGGAGAGGGTGGCCTGCAGAAGCGACACAGCTTCTGGGAAAGATCCCATTTCTGGCTCCAGTCATCTGGCACCTTTCCCGCCCGAGGAGGGGTGTTCGCCCGGGAGGAGTCTCAAGTCCTGAGCTGGCAGGAGAGCCACCTTTGCTCCAGTTCACCTAGGCTCCAGTCTGCGCTGGCAAGAGTGTGGACCTCAGAATCCACACAGCTTTGGGACAGACAGAAGCAACCTAACTTCTGGGATAGACCCTGTTTTGGGCTCCAGAAATTTGGGCACCTACCTCGCCAGAGGAAAGGTGGCCACCTGTGAGGGCTCTGTNTGCCAAAGCAGGTGACAGAGTCATATTGTGTCCAGGGTCCCTCAGTGGCTACACTGTGCAGGTGACTGAATAATCTGCAGAGGCAATACATCTTCTGTGACAGGCCCTGTTTTGGGCCTACATCTTCAGCGAGGAGGCAGATCTGAACACCAGGCCTCTGTGCACCTTCCCTCTTCCCTGCAGGGAGTAATCTGACCACTGAGACTCAGGAGAGAGCTGGACTCCCAGGATTGCTAACAGAGGCTAACAAAATCACAGGAGGAACAAGCTCCAACCAGAGACAACCATAACAACTAACTCCAGAGATCACCAGATGGCAAAAGGCAAATGTAGGAATCTTACTAACAGAAACCAAGACCATTCACCATCATCAGAACCTAGCACTCC
>NC_034605.1:9609671-9610903 GCF_900095145.1 Mus pahari | reverse complement strand
GGAGAAGATACCATGAAGTTCTGAGAAGAAGGTATATCCTTTTGTTTTAGGATAAAATGTTCTGTAGATATCTGTTAAATCCATTTTTTTTCATAACTTCTGTTAGTTTCACTGTGTCTCTGTTTAGTTTTTGTTTCCAGGATCTGTCCACTGATGAGAGTGAGGTGTTGAAGTCTCCCACTATTCCTGTGTGTGGTGCAATACATGCTTTGAGCTTTACTAAAGTTTCTTTAATGAATGTGGATGCCCTTGCATTTGGAGCATAGATGTTCAGAATTGAGAGTTCATCCTGGTAGAGTTTACCTTTGATGAGTATGAAATGCCCCTTGTCTTTTTTGATAACTTTGGGTTGGAAGTCGATTTTATTCGATATTAGAATGGCTACTCTAGCTTGTTTCTTCAGACCATTTGCTTAGAAAATTGTTTTCCAGCCTTTTACTCTGAGGTAGTGTCTTTGTCTCTGAGGTGGGTTTCCTGTATGCAGCAAAATGTTGGGTTCTGTTTATGTAGCCAGTCTGTTAGTCTTGTCTTTTTAATGCAGAATTAAGTCCAATAATATCCAGAGATATTAATGAAAAGTAATTGTGGCTCCCTTTTATTTTTGTTGTTAGCGCTGGGATTCTGTTCGTGTGGCTATCTTCTTTTACATTTATTGAAGGATTAGTTTCTTGCTTTTTCTAGGGTGTCGTTTCCCTCCTTGTGTTCGTGTTTTCCCTTTATGATCCTTTGAAGGGCTGTATTTGTGGAAAGATATTGTGTGAATTTGGTTTTGTCATGGAATGCTTTGGTTTCTCCATCTATGTAATTGAGAGTTTTGCTGGGTATAGTAGCCTGGGATGGCATTTGTATTCGCTTAGGATCTGTATAACATCTGTCCAGGATCTTCTGGCTTTCATAGACTCTGGTGAGAAGACTTATGTAATTCTGATAGGTCTGCCTTTATATGTTACTTGACCTTTTTCCTTACTGCTTTTAATATTTTATCCTTATTTAGGACATTTGTTGTTCTGATTATTATGTGTTCAGAGGAATTTCTTTTCTTGTCCAGTGTATTTGGAGTTCTGTAGACTTTTTGTTTGTTTGTTTGTTTGTTTGAGACAGGGTTTCTCTGTATAGCCCTGGCTGTCCTGGAACTCACTTTGTTTACCAGGCTGGCCTTGAACTCAGAAATCTACCTGTCTCTGCCTCCTGAGTGCTGGGATTAAAGGCATGCGCCACCACGCCTGGCTTTT
>NC_034605.1:9582966-9608401 GCF_900095145.1 Mus pahari | reverse complement strand
ATTCTGGGTGTGTCAGAGTTCTTGGCAGTCAAGCTTCCTCTGAGACCCTGAGATCCTGGTGTGACCAAGCTCCTGTTATCCTGGGATCCTGGAATCCTAAGATCCTGGGCTTGTTACTGCGCCTGGAAGTGGTGTCTCCTCTGGGGACGGTGGGACTGTCTGGTGTGTTTGAAACCAAGGAATACCAGCACCAATCAGAAGGAAGCCAAGCCTCTGGTCAGGCAGTGCTCCTGTCTCCTTGTTCCTGCTGTCACTGGCCCATCACAAATGTTTTGGAACAGATGTATTCCACTCACCAGTGATCCTAAGATTGTGTGGAGAGTCCTCTGGGGACCATGGGACCATCTGCCAATATTGTCCCCAAGGTGACCCACAGCTGGTGCAGACGAGAAGGGCATCTTCTGTCTTTCATAGTCTCTGGTGAGAAGTCTGGTGTAATTCTAATAGGTCTGCCTTTATATGTTACTTGACCTTTTTCCCTTACTGCTTTTAATATTCCATCTTTATTTAGTGCATTTGTTGTTCTGATTATTATGTGTCGGGAGGAGTTTCTTTTCTGGTCCAGTCTATTTGGAGCTCTGCAGACTTCTTTTATGTTCATGTACATCTCTTTCTTTAGGTTAGGGAATTTTTCTTCTATAATTTTGTTGAAGATATTTACTGGCCCTTTAAGTTGTAAATCTTCATTCTCATCTATACCTATTATCCTTAGGTTTGGTCTTCTCATTGTGTCCTGGATTTCCTGGATGATTTGAGTTAGGATCTCTTTGCATTTTGCATTTTCTTTGATTGTTTTGTCCATGTTTTCTATGGAATCTTCTGCATCTGAGATTCTCTCTTCCATCTCTTGTATTCTGTTGGTGATGCTCACATCTATGGTTCCTGATTTCTTTCCGAGGATCTCAATCTCCAGAGTTGTCTCTCTGGGTTTTTTGTTTATTGTCTCTACTTCCATTTTTAGATCTTGGATGCTTTTGTTCAATTCCTTCACCTCTTTGGTTGTGTTTTCGTGTAATTCTTTAAGGGATTTTTGTGTTTCCTCTTTAAGGACTTCTACCTGTTTAGCTGTGTTCTCCTGTATTTCTTTAAAGGAGTAATTAATGTCCTTCTTAATATCCTCTACCAGCATCATGAGATATAATTTTAAATCCAAATCTTGTTTTTCTGGTGTGTTGGGGTATCCAGGACTAGCTGTGTTTGGAGTGCTGGGTTCTGATAATTCCAAGTGGTGGTGGTTTCTGTTGGTAAGATTCTTGCCTTTGCCATATGGTAATCTCTGGTGTTAGATGTTCTAGCTGTCTCTGGCTGGAGCTTGTTCCTTCTGTGAGTCTGTTAACCTCTGTCAACACTCCTGGGAGACCAGCTCTCTCCTGGAAAGACTGGTACATAGAGGACTGAGGATCAGCTCCACCTCCTGGCTGAGGATGAAGGCCTAAAGGGACTGTGTCCAAGAAGCTTTGTTGCTTCTGCAGCCTGAGTGTTCTTCTGTGCATACCTGCCTCATAGTTCGTATTTTTTCATTCTTTAAGCTCTATCCACCTTTCTTTGATCATCTCTCACTGGCCTGGAGCCTCTAAATGAGGCCAGGCTGACTGGCCAACCAGCTCCAGGTGTCATCCTGTCTCTGCCACTAGAGTACTGAGATTACATGCAGGTGCCTACACCTAATTTTGGGAGTAGGGGCTAGGTGCACGGTCATTACTCGCAACAGAATTGCACTGTGCAACCTGTTTTAACTCCAAGGTGAAGAATACAATTGAAGGTATACAAACATATACTTTCTTGTTATTCAGTAAGGAACTACTGTGGTCAGGTCACAGGGCAACACAAAGGCTGTACTGTGGCCTGGAAGTTTTCCTCTGAATTCCAGTTCATCTCACTCTTCCCAAAGTCTTTCCATGTTAACCTGCAAAAGATGCAGTACTAAGCAAGTATTTGAAACATCTGCATTAAAAACATTATAGGACTCCATTCCATCCATAGACTTGTTTTTTGTTTTGTTTTGTTTTGGTTTGTTTTGGTTTTGGTTTTGGTTTTGGGGTTTTTTTGTTTTTTGTTTTATTTTTGTTTTTTGTTTTTGTTTTTGTTTTTGTTTGATCATTGAGAAGATACAGGGAAGACTTAGAATCCTTAAGGTTCTTACCTAAGAAAAGGAATCACCCGAACCAAAAGGGGTTGGGATCAGCTGGGGGTTACCAAGCAGTGTGAGTGGAAAGCCAGACCCTGCAGGAGCTTCAACTCAGATCCTGACTTTAATATTCGCCTTTCTCACCCTGGCAGCACTCGGAGGAGAGAAGCATGGCTGTGAATCAGACATGACACACGCTCCCCCAGGAGAGAGATTGCCACTGAAGTCTTGTCTCTCCTGGACAGACCTGTTCCGGTTTTCGCTATTTGATAATTTATTCATTGAAGCTCTCCAGGTTCACCACATTGGAATTGGTAGCACAGAATCATGTGGTGTGGCATTTGAGACTTTTGGTAATGACATTTAAGATTGGGTCCTCTAGGGGATATGGAATATCCACATCAACTCCCACAGTAAACTATACTCTACTTATCATCTATCTATCATCTATCTATCTATCTATCTATCTCAAGACAATCAGAGGGTGTATCATGATACCATTAGAAAGGATTTTCATGTGTGCAGAAAGTGGAATAGCTTAAATTACCATCTGCAGGGGAGGCTCTAATTGACATGTGGCACACTTGTAAACAAATGCAGCATTAGTAAGCAATCAGTGGAATGCACTGTAGGTGCTTCCAGTCACATTAGTGGATCTCACAGATAAGCTGCACAATGGAAGCTAGGCACAAATAAAATATAATTGATACTTTTTAATAGTTCTTTAAAATGCTATTACTTATTTATCTATTTATTTATGTTCATTATTTTATTTATTCACTTTACACACCGATTGCAAACTGCACTCTTCTCCCAGTCTTCCATCATTTAGCGCATACACCTACCTCTTCCCCTTCTCCCATGAGAAAGCAGCAGCCCCCTCATGTGTATTAAGCCACACTGACACATGAAGTCACTGCAGGCCTAAATGCAACCTCTCCCACTGAGGATAGACAAGGTGGATCAATTAGGGGAACAGGATCCACAGGCAGGCAACAGTCAGGGACAGTCCCTGCTATTGTTATTGTGGAACCTGCATGAAGACCAAGCTGCACATCTGCTACATATATGTGGGCACAGTCTAGATTCCAGCCAGGCTTGCTCTCTGATTGCTGGTTCAATCTCTGGAAGCCACTAAGGGTTTAGGTCAGTTGACTCTGTTGATCTTCTTATATAGGCCCTATCCTCTCTGGGTCTCTCAATCTTCCCCACAACTCTTCCACAAGACACCCTGAGCTCCAAGCTGAATGGAGCCTCTCAGAGGACAGCTCTATTAAGCACCTGTCTGCAAGCATAACAGAGTATCATGAATGGTGTCAGGGATTGGTGCTTGCCCATGGGATGTGTCTCAACCTAGGCCAGACATAGGTTGGATGTTCCCTCAGTCTCTGCTCTACCTCTATTCCTGAACTTCTTGTAGGAAGACAAATTTGGGGTCGACTTTTGGGGGGGGTGTATTTTTATGTGAATAAGTATTTTGCTTGCCTGTGCCTGTCAACCACGAGCATGTAGTACTTATGGAGGCCAGAAGAGGGCATCAGGTACCTGTATAATAGAATTTTGTGAGCCACAAAGATGTTTCTGGTATGGAAGCTTAGACCACTAGAAAAGAAGATAATGCTCTTAAGGGCCAAGCAATCTCTTCTGCCCTCTTACATACTTCCTAGTAAACACCTTCTTCAGACTCCAATTTGATAGACATTAATTCTAGAATATTGGAAAGCATACAGAAAAATTATTAATCACAGTTAACTGTTTCTTTGAAAAGAAGGAAGTTTTACAAATTTTAGCCTGACCTGTTATTTAATGCACATGAAATGACAACTTGACATTAAAAATTATTATGTATCCCTGTCCCATATGTTCTGCTTTAGTGGAAATCTATGTATTCTAGGTTTAAAGGAATAAAAAAAAATCTATTTCACCAATACTTTAACTTTTTTCTGCCACTCTAAATCTCATACAATTTAGTTCTTTAATGAATGTTGAACAAGGACATAAACTATAAATATTGATCTACATTTTAACATCTTATTTATGGTTATCTAAAATCAGGGACTGAAGAAATGATCCAGTGGTTAAGAGTGGTTGCTGTGAATTCATGGGAACAGGGTTCGTATCCCAGCACTCATATAAAAAGCTGGGTCTCACAGGAATGCTGGTTACTATATACCCAAGTGATTGGACACATTCTTCTGGTACACTCAGCATCCGTACAGAAATTTGTAACATTTGAAGCAAATATATTAAACTGACCTATGAAATGAATGTGTCAGAAATGTTTAAGTCATGGTGCATGTTGCAGGGGAAAAAAATCCAGTAGCTGCCAATTGTTTATCAGCCACTAAGCACTATTCTGTGCTGTCCCCTTTACTGTGTATTTCAGGATCACACTTCTATCAGTGACAATAGAAAAATCCAGGAAAAAAAATTGCAGAGAAAAATTTCAAAACATTTAAACTTTTCAACTTTAATTGTTGATCACTTTTTAAATAAAATTCTGAGAAGACTTAATTCAGTTCATGAGTTTTTTTTTTCAGTAATTAATTTACTTATTCACTTTACATCTTCACTACTGTCTCTGCCCCTAGACCACACTACCCCTCCCCTTTCCTCTACCCTTCTCTTCTGAGAGGGTGGAGGTGCTACATCCACTCCAGTAGTGACAAGTCCGACAATCCTCAAAAATCTGGGCACTGTCCTGAGGCAAAAAGTTCATGGAAACTTAGTCCCTGGAATCGTGGCATCCTGTATTATGAATGCTCCAATGTCCTTGCTTTAGTTGGTAAACGGATCTGTGTGTTTTCCCTTAATATTGCTTTATTATAGGTGCCTCTATTTGACATATAGCTAAGTTAGATACTAGGCAGTCCTTGAGCCGACCCTGGGCATGGATAGCTAACTCACTGCCCTACACAGGAATTTACCATTATCTAGGAAGAAGGAAGATTGTGATCTAAGGAGGAATCAGAGTAGATACTTATATATATATAGCTGAGTTATACCCATACACAAGTACTTACAATGGCCTAGGGGGAAGGTGGACTATACAATAGACTAGAATAGGAACTATGGCAAGGGCACGAAGCCCTTGCCCCTGGCTCCTAAGACTAAGTGGACCTTAGTCGGAAGCTGTTTTTGATCCCAGTTGTTAACATTGAATTTTATCCCAGTTGGTTCCTGCCAGTCCTGTGTTTGCATTCCTGTTTTGTGTAACTTCCCTATTTAAAAAGTTTGATGCTCGATTTGACAAATTGCATTCAGATCCACACTCCCCTGTGCTGCATCTGTTTGTCACCCCACTTTCTCCGACTCCTTTGCCCACCTGTAACCAGAACCCGAGTTTCGCCCATGGATCGAGGACCCAAGAGAGGTTCCTCTGCAGCATGGAGGTATCCTGGATATCCCCCGACCCAGGCACGTCAAGTTTTTGCAAGACTTGGTGCATCCTTTCCTACTGAAGTGAGACAAGGTAAACCAGTTAGGTAACCAGATTCCACACAAAAGCTTTAGGGATAGCCTTGCTCCAGTTATTGGGGGGACCCACATGAAGATGGAGCTGACCATCTACTAAATATGTGGCGGGAAGAGGATAGGTCTACCCAGACTCTTTGGTTGGTAGTTCAGTCTCTGAGAGGCCCCAAAGGTCCAGATTAATTGGCCTTGTTGGTCTTAATATAGGATTTCTATCCCCTTCAGGATGCTCAATCCTCCCCCCACATAAACACACACAAGAGTCCCTGAGCTCCATCCAATGTTTGGCTGTGGGTTTCTGCATCTGTCTCACTCAGATGCTAGATTAAGCCTCTCAGAGGTCAATTATGCAAGCTTCCTGTCTGTAATCATAACAAAGTATCATTAATAGTGTCAGGGATTAGTGCTTGCCCATGTGATAGGTCTCAAGTTGCACTGGGTATTCCTTGGCCATTCCCTTAGTCCCTGTTCCATCTTTATCCCAGCATTTCTTATAGATAGGACAATTTGGGGGGGGGGTTGAAATATTGTGAGGGGATTGTGTCCCTATCATTTTAAGAACTCAATTGTGGCTTCTTTGCTATTTATGTTGTATGATATGCAGTAGATCATTATTTTCAGTAATGCATGATCAAGTAGAGGATCCACAATAGCCAAATGAAAATAAATGTCTTCAGTATCATAATTATTCAATCAATCTCGTCTCTAATAATATATAATACATGAGATAAAGAGGAGCAAAAACACAGAAAACAAATGCTTTACCATTATATAGTACTTTATTTGAAATTCATCCATCATATGAAAATGAGTGGCTTTCGACCTTATTTGTGGAATGCAGCTTTAAATTTCTGACTCCTCCCTTTTGTTGGTGTCCATTAGACAGACAACAGTAGTATTTAAACAGTAAGCACACAACAGTACTGTTAACCATTAGCCAGACAGTAGCACTGATTAATCATTAGCTGGATAGCAGAGGGTTAAACATTAGCCAGTGAGTAGGCATGGCTAACTTCCAGAAAGGGAGTGTCCCTTGTTAACCATTAGACAGGAAGCTGATATATGACGTTTACCCACTTCCCCTTCAGGGCAACGGAAGACTCAGGAAGTGCTTAGCCAGGGGAGTGAGAAACAATGAGCTCCAAAGAGCACTGTGTCAAACTAAATGATGGCCACTTCATTCCTGCCCTGGGCTTTGGCACCTATAAACCTAAGGAGGTAAGAATACAGGATTGTCAGTATCTCAGGCTAGAGCTAATCCATGTACAAGAGAGCAGATAGTTAGGTTTGCCCTGCATCGGTGTCTGATTGTGTCCCCACTTGTTGACTTTTCTTATTAAATAGAGGTTACAGCAGCAGCTGTAATTGGTGGCTAGGAGTAGGAGACTGAGCTGGTTCCATGGGAGGGTACATGAGGATTCAGGCAAAAGAACGGGGTCTATACACATGCTTGCTCTTTTCTGGGAAAAAGTATCCTGCTCCTGGTGAGTCCATAGGGAGGCATGCTTATGGGGAATACAGGAAAGGCCAAACTCTGAAGACATTTTTTCCCTGGTGGTGGTTGATAGTGTCGCATAAAATGAAGCTCTAGGGTACATGCCTCAGTGGTACTCGGATATTTGCTATTACTCAGTTAGTGACTTCAGGGACAGGGAAAAAGTTTGTTTATCTTCCCTGTTATTCTTGCTGTCAGCTAGGGAATCTGGGCTTGGCAGGGTGTGGCTGTGTCTTTTTTTTTTTCTTGGATTTACTTTTCTGGCCTAGGCCTGCCTGTGAGTTTACTGTTCCCATTCAGGGCCTGTCAGCTCTAAGAATGAACTTGGCTGTGAACTCCAGGCTTAAAGGGACAGACCCATGACCTAACAATTTTGGGCAGTATGCTTTTCTTGTATCCATGCTTCACAGATTGATAGAGGAGAAGAAAGTCACCAGCTTGCCTATTAGCTGTCTTGGTTGCAGTGTGGGAGGGGACTTCTGTTTATGTCCACAATCTACAACACCAGTTTTCATTCCAAAAAGGCAAGGTACCAGAAATGAACATGGTAACTCAGGGTGGCTTCCTGTAGATCAGTGGTTCTCAATCAGTGGATTGGAACCCCTTTGGAGTTCCAAGAGTTTGCATATAAGATATCCTGGTCATCAGATATTTACATTATGATGCATAACAGTAGCACAATTACAGTATGAAGTAGCAACAAAATCATTTTATGGGTTACCACAACATGAGGCACTGTATTAAAGAGTCACAGCATTAGAAAGGTAGGGAACCAATGCTGGAGACTAAGGCCTGAAACGAATATTTGACAATACTTTGATTTTGTTTCAGGTTAGCCATCAGCATCTCGTATTGAATGTTTACCGGAACTAAGTGAGATCTCTCATGTATAACTCTCACCTGTGGAAAACTTACTGGAATTTTATAGTGCATCAATATGATGGGGAGAAGGAGGACCTAGTAAAGATACATGTGAATTACTGGTATTCATTAGTGTATGTTGGATTTAAAACATGGTTGTCCTCAGAACGAAAAACATCAAGTGGACTGTTTGCTAACTTGGAGGGACTTTCTTGTTTTCTATCCCTACTGATACCTTTTAAATGTGTGGTAAAGGACCTCTTCCTTTGACTTCAAATTTGTCCATCTCCTTCCTGTTAGACTCCAGAGAAACCTGGAGATATACACAGAATTTGTTACTGTTGCAAATTTGCACACAAAAAATAGAAGAAAGAATCAGGACAAGACCACTACTGGATAACTCACAGTGTGCTTATTCTTGGATAAGTCAGGGCTGGTTTCCAGAAAAGGTGACAGAAGCCAGAATCTTAGTCCACTGTAGCGATTAAAGCAATCACAAAAGCTACTATGATTAAATTTTTAAACCCTTTGTAAGTGTTCTGCGATTGTTTATGTCTTTGCGTGTTGTGAACAATGTCTGAGGATGTTAGAGGTCAAAGCCGTCCTCCAATGCTCACTCTTCTTTTATGTGAGGCCCGATCTCTCACTGAGTCAGTAGTGCTCAGGGATGAGCTCCAGGTCTCACCTTGATGCTGCTTCCTCAAGCACTGGGCCTGCAGGCCATACTCTGCTTTACAAGAGAGCTGAGGGTCTAAACTAATATACCAAAGATGTTTGCAAGGCTGTTACTGAGTAAGAAATATTCCCAGGCCACACCCTAAACCTTTAACAAAAACCCAGTCATATCATTATTCAAATCTGGCAGCCAAGGCAATAATTTTAGATTTAATTCTAGCCATGTCTTTTTAAAACAAATAATCTTTGATTGAAGAGGCTGACACCCGAAATAAATAATCTCTAACATGATGTAGGTAAGGTATATACTCTTACATTAGATTTTTTTTCCTGCCTGTATTTAGGTCTGTCAGACAAAGTAAGTGGATATGTAGAAAGACTAACATAGGATGGTACTTTCTGTTCAAGTCCCTATGATTAACCTGGCCTTGTTTAGTATCTGCGATCTTTATTTTTGCATGTTTTTTGTAACAGTGTCTTAGCTGGGAGCAGAAGGAGTGTCTGTGTACTTGTCCTGNCCCAAGCAGACTTCCTTGTGTTCAGTTTCCTTAGTCATCCTACTACATAGATTTAGTGTGACTTTCTAGCAGGCCACTGAAGCCAGAGTCATCTATCAATGCCAGGAAGAAACCAGGATTGCATGAGTATAGAGAGGTTCTTGGATGCAAAAGTCTAAAAGTCTTGCTGTTAATTCAAAAAGACCATGAGAAAGCAATTTTGCCTCATTAGCTCAAACATGGGACAAAATATGGGCAAACAATGATTCTGTGAAGATACTTTTCTGTGACAATTACAATATCTCTGGAGATTTCATTGTGTTTTATACAATAGGAGGNGGGAATGTAAGGATTGGGGTACTAGGCTCTTTCCTAACAACTGGTCTTAGGATGACTTTGAAAGACAAGATTCTTTGTGGTATAGTAATCTCCCATCTAGGCTCACTTTCAGCTAGCTCTCAGAACATGCATCTCTAAATACCTCCTTTGGTTCCTTCCCTAGGTTCCCAAGAGTATGTCACTGGAGGCTGCATACCTAGCTCTAGATGTTGGGTACCGCCATATTGATACTGCTTATGCATACCAAATAGAAGAGGAGATAGGACAGGCCATTCAAAGCAAGATTAAAGCTGGAGTTGTAAAGCGAGAAGACCTGTTCATCACTACGAAGGTATAGTATGCAAGTATGCAAATTATTGAAATAAAGTATGGCAGCAGAAATTATATTACTGATCAGAAGTTGTTTAAAGATGTCAATTGAATAAATGGATAAAGGAAAGTAAAGGCAGATTTAACTCTATATAAAAATAATTTAGTTATTGTACATTATTTTATTAGTATGTATTTTCTTTCATGAGTAATTATTTCATTGTTTAATAAATGAGCTTACATTAACCTCATAACTATAGCTGAGTTCTCTTTGTTAAGTAAGAGTAAAATAAACACTGAGTTAGGAGAGATTCTTATTTCCTTCCTTCATGTACAAAAAGTATTTCAGTATTAGATTAAATGACTATGCATATTTTGGTGATCTATTCGTCTAGCACAACTAACATTCTTCAACATCTGTAGCTTTGGTGCACTTGCTTTCGACCAGACCTGGTCAAGCCTGCTTTGGAAAAATCACTGAAAAACCTTCAACTGGATTATGTTGATCTTTACATTATGCATTACCCAGTGCCAATGAAGGTAGGTGATTTGTATTCTCAAATGTACATATCTTTGTATAGGGGCATAGATACCCTTTTTATGAATGGTTGAGATAAATTTCTACTATAATTTTATACAAAGTTAATTTATATATTACTAAACTTCTGAGTAGGTTCCACAAAGTGTATTTTGGATTATGAAATGAGATGTCTATGCAATGTCCAGAATCACAGGTTAGAAGTAACTTCCAGGAAAACTTGTTTTTACGCATCTTTTACATTGTATTACTTGGTGTTTCCCTACGTCTTGTCCCTGTTTTCTCTCTTGGCAGCAAAACTGGCCTTAAGACAGTTTCAGTTTCAAGGTCACTAACATTTTATAGTTTCTCAGGATGACTCCTTACTAAAAATCAATTTTATATACAGTGGCAGCTGGCCTCACATGCTTGTCTCTGGGCACACATGTATTCATGTTCATTACTTATCCTGAGTCAGGAGTGATATAAATTCTTGTTTTAGGTCAAGGCTATTCAATGAAAGGGTTTCCCAATGAACATGAAGCATTTTTTCCCTAAAAGAAAGAGTAGACAAAATAATATAAACCAACCAGAGGCCTCATTTAGAAGTTCAAAAATATTATTTGGGTATAGACATTATCAGCACATACATATACATATATGTACATGTATATATACACACACGAGCATGTGTGTATGTGTGTGTGTGTGTGTGTGTGTGTGTGAGACATCAAATAAAGGAAGAGGCCATGAGTTTGAGAAACATTCATGGAAAGGATTAGAGTGATGAAGGGTAAGAAGAGAAATGATTTATATTATAATCTTAAAATTAAAATTATTATAGGAAAGAAAATATTTGATTATTCATAAAATTAATTCAAGTGAATTCAGCAGACTAGACTTCCAAAGGTAATATAATTCTACACACACATCAGGGTTTTTTTGTTGTTGTTTTTTTTGTTTTTTTCAAGACAGGGTTTCTCTGTGTAGTCCTGGCTGTCCACTTTGTAGACCAGGCTGTCCTCGAACTCAGAAATCCACCTGCCTCTGCCTCCCAAGTGCTGGGATTAAAGGCATGCGCCACCACACCCGGCTACACACATCAGTTTTAAACACAGTATATAGAATGATGCCTTACTCACTGATGGCTGCTTACTCTTTATTTCTAAGATATTCTTTAAAAAAAAAACATATTTTTGTTTACTGTGAGTGTTTTTTTCTTGTGTGGATGTTGGCTTCCTATGTGCATGCCTTGGCATGTAAAAGTCAGAAAAGGGCATAGGACTGGAATGACAGATAGTTGTGACCAACTATGTAGGTTCTGGAAATTGAATTCAGGTCCTCTGAGAGAGCAACCAGGGCTTAATCACTGAACTATCTCTCCAGCTCCTCCAAGATAGTCTTAAACACATTACTGTAGACAAGATACATGTGTTGTGAGATTGTTTTCAAGTTGTTTCTCTTCCAGTCAGGGGATAATAATTTTCCAGTAAATGAGCAAGGGAAATCTCTTTTGGATACTGTGGATTTCTGTGACACATGGGAGGTGAGTACTTTTAAAAACAATAGTAAAGCAAGAGAGGAAGGGATAATCAGTCCATTTTCCCTTAGCTGTAGAAATTCATTTTTACTCATAGATATTTGCTGGAGTGGAAGGGGAAGGATGTATTACTAAAATTAAGAGGGAGAAATAACGAAGGCCCAGGACAGGAGGCATATGGGTATTTGGCTACCTTATGTAATAATATCCTTGATTTTTTTAGTGATGTTACAGAAATTCCTCTTTGGCCAATCTTCTGCTTTATTATCATTCCTATCTTGACTTGTTTGGATTTAAATCCAGTGATCAATGGAGAAATAAACCCATTCCACCTTTAGTGCCTACAGTCAGTTTATGGTCTTACATACACTGGCATTCTGGCACTGAACTATATGTCTACTCTGAACAATTTTCCTGTAACTGATCCATATTATGTTTATATCCATGTAGTCTCTTTTAAATATGACCATTTATTGCCCCTTCTCATCACCAGATGTTGGAGAAGTGTAAGGATGCAGGATTGGTCAAGTCCATTGGAGTGTCCAACTTTAACCACAGGCAGCTGGAGCGACTCCTAAACAAGCCAGGACTGAAGTACAAACCTGTCTGCAACCAGGTGAAGATCGGCATTCCCTCTCCATCCTGTCAATCTTTTCCTCATTTCTGTACAACTGATGCCCATTTAGTTGCCTTCTGTACAAGTGATTTTCATCTTGTGGAAAAAAAGATTCACATGTGGAGATTTAGCATCGTTCCATCAGGCAGAAGTAAGGGCAGGGGAAAGTGAACTTCTCCCTGAAATAAGAAGAATGAGTAGACATGAGATAGTTTATTGAAAAAAATGGGTGAAGACAAAAATTAGTCAGTGCCCAGGGCTTGCAGAGATTTTATGCTTCTCTCCATCTTATCATGGTCCATCCTCAGGATTCCATTAAGCTTTGCAGCTGGCATCTTTACCCAATGAACCCTCTAGCTATCTATTAACTATATTTTTTGACACGAAAACTTGCCCAGTCAAATGTTATCAGAAGAATGCTTCCAAGTTAGTTCTTTTGTCCTTCAAGAAAAATTTTCAACAAATTGATCTTTTAAATTCATGTGTGAAATTACATATATTTTATTCTATTTTATTGACTTTAAACATTTTTATTCATCACAATATGAGCATTTGATAAAACCTGATATATTTTCATCACATTCTATCATAGGTTGAATGTCATCTTTATATGAACCAGAGTAAGCTACTGGATTACTGCAAGTCAAAAGACATTGTTCTAGTTGCTTATGGTGCTCTGGGAACCCAGCGATATAAAGAATGGTAATAAGTTACAAAGAGTGAACCTGAAGGAAAACTGTCAATTAGCACCCCAACAATCAGTTCTCAGGGTGAGGGGAATCTTTCTTTAGAAGAACCTGGTGAAGCAGTATCTTAGTTTCTTTTCCTGTTGCTCTGATAAAATATTCTGTCAAAAGCTTAAAGGAGAAAGGGCTTCTTATAATTCACAATTCAAGGATACAAGCTGTAAAAGGAGGAAGTCTAGGTGTCAGGAGCTTGAAGTAGGCGATTATTTCTCCTTATAATCAAGATGCAGAGAATGGTGAGCACTAAGACTCAGATCACTTTCTCCCTTTATACAGCCGGGATTCCCTGCTCAGGAAAATGATCCCATCCAAAATTGAAATGGGCCGTCCCACATCAATTTTCATAATAAGATAACCCCCCACAGTAATCTAAAAGACTCATCTTACAAGTTATTCTAGATTTTGTCCAGTTGAGAATTATCCATATCCATCAATCCCAGTCTAGAATGGACTGTTTAATGTGTTTTGAAGTACTGTAATATAGCCAAAAGCTTGGCCTCATGAGCTCATTCCTACTTTTCTTCTAGGGTGGACCAGAACTCTCCAGTTCTCTTGAATGATCCAGTTCTTTGTGACGTGGCCAAAAAGAACAAGCGAAGTCCTGCCTTAATTGCACTTCGATACCTGGTTCAGCGTGGGGTTGTGCCCTTGGCCCAGAGTTTCAAAGAGAATGAGATGAGAGAGAACTTGCAGGTGATGAGCTTTGGTCCTTAGGGTTCTTATACAGTATTTTTCCATATGCTTGCTTCCTTCAAATCTATCAGAATATGTTTGAGATCAAGCTCATAATCCTAGGATTTCCCAGGCATGTGAGTTTTCAAGTGCATTAAGAAATGTTTTAAACCCACCATGACTTGACAGATTAAGTGTTGGAGATATGTAAAATTTTGTTTGCATTGTCAGCCAAGTGCTGTGAACCCCTTCCCCATGGACTTCTTCATTTTCTAAAACGATGGATATGAACTCAGTAATTTTGATACCAGAAATTTCTATGGTTTTACAATTATATCCCTGCATATTCAAATATGCTAATACTTATACAGATGCATACATACATACATATATAAAAACATACACACACATTCATTCATACATACATATAAACATACACACATACATTAATATGTACATACCAGTCAATTGTATGTTCCTGTGATATTCACTTATCTTGGTTAATTTTTTTAATGTCAAACAAGTATATTTTCTTATAATATAAAATATTAACTGTCAAATAAGTATATTTTCTTATAATATGAAATATTAGAAGTTAGTATAGAAACTAATTTTCAGTAGAAATTTAATTAGAGAACTTTTATTTACCTTAGTGTTTGCTAACTTAAAAACTTTTCCTTACTTTAGCCTGAACTTAGTGAAAATTACCTGTCTACACTAAGTCCCTTTACATATCCTCGAGGAACTATTGTACATATTTTCAGGATGATGAGGCCTCTCAAGCTCAGATGACTGATTGAGCTTTTCCTCAATTCCATATAGGCTTTGTACAACTGACATTTTCGCAGGTTTTACTCCTGCACATAGCTCTAAACCAAGGCACTGAGAAGCCTTTTATGACAAACACAGAGTTGATGCATCATTGGGTGTATAAAGTTCAAATATCCAGTGCAAGTTACACAGCAGCCACGATTCAAGGGGAAGAAATAGACTCTACTTCTCTGGGTGAAGGTGATAAAACACTTCAATAGGGTGCAGACCAAGAACTGTGGGTTATAATCATTCTGTTGTATTTACATAGCCTCAATTGTGTTAATTACTATTTCAAAATTCAGAAGTATATGCTGAATTATCTTCTTACAAGTTTTTTCTTAATTTTTTATTATTTAAATGCATTTTATAATAAAACATTAATAATATTATTTTGAGAATCAAATAATACATAAAAATTTGTTCAACTTTTATATTCATATCCTTTCATGTCCTAAAAATGTCATTAATGAATATTTAATGCTATACATAACTGAGAATCTTATATCTAATGTTGAATGTTAAACTGTTTCAAAACATACAAAATATTCTTTGGGAGTTAAGCATAGTAAAAGAGCTTAAAATATCAAAAATGAATCATTAAGAAATACATCCAAAAACCCTTATATGATACCACCTGACATAGTGAGAGAGTATTTAAAACACATTATATATCTGTGTACACTGTATAACAATCAATTTACTTAAAAAAGACTATCAGTGTTTCTAGGAGATAAATTATTTTACCAGTAAATATATTTTAAAAATTTCAAAATAGCAAATACTCTTTGAAGATAAACATTAAGAAAATGCTAATTTCAAGTACAGTGAGAAAAATTATCAATAACAGTTCCATGATATTTGTAGAACATGATTTTAATATTTTCAACTGTTAATATTCAACAAGCAGAATAATTATTTTAAGATTTATTTCATCATTATGTCTACCTTTTCATTTCTTATTTTACTAATTTGGATACTGTCTCTATGCCTTCTGGCTAGGGGTTTTTCTATCTGGTCGATTTCCTCAAAGAACCAGCTCCTGGTTTTGTTGATTCTTTGTATAGTTCTTTTTATTTCTGTTTGGTTTGATCTAATCCTCTTGGGTGTATTTGCTTCTTTTTGTTCTAGAGCTTTCAGGTGTGCTTTCAAGCTGTTAGTATAAGCTCTCTTCAGTTTCTTTTTGGAGGCACTCAGAGCTATGAGTTTTCCTCTTACCACTACTTTCATTGTGTCACATAAGATATGGCATGATGTTTCTTCATTTTCATTTAATTCTAAAAAGCCTTTAATTTCTTTCTTTATTTCTTCCATGACCAATCTATCACTGAGTGGAACATTGTTCAGCTTCCATGTGTGGGAATGATTTCTGATTTGTTTGTTTGTTTGTTTTTGTTGTTGTTGTTTTTGTTGGTATTTAAGACCAGCCTTAGTCCATGGTGATGGGATACGGTACATGGAATTATTTCAATATTCTTGTATCTGTTGAGGCCTGTTTTGTGACCAATTTTATGGTCAATTTTGGAGAAGGTACCATGAGGTGCTGAGAAGAAGGTATATTCTTTTGCTTTAGGATGAAATGTTCTATAAAAAATTGTGAGATTAATTTGGTTCATAACTTCTGTTAGTTTCGTTATGTCTCTGTTTAGTTTCTGATTCCATGATCTGTCCATTTCTGAGAATGGGGTGCTGAAGTCTCCCATGATTATTGTGTGGGGTTCAAGGTGTGCTTTGAGCTTTAATAAAGTATCTTTTATGAATTTAGCTACCCTTGCATTTGGACCATAGATGTTCAGAATTGAGGGTTCATCTTGGTAGGTCTTTCCTTTGACCAGTATGAAGAGTCCTTCCTTATCTTTTTCAACTTTTGGTTGAGAGTTTATTTTATTCTATATTAAAATGGCTTCTCCATTCATGTTGTTTCTTGGAACCATTTGCATGGAAAATTGTTTTCCAACCTTTTACTCTGAGGTAGTGTCTGTTTTTCTTACTGAGTTGTGTTTCCTGTATGCAACAAAATGCTGGGTCCTGTTTATACATCCAGTCTGTTAGTCTATGTCTTTTTTGGGGAATTGAGTCCATTGATGTTAAGGAAAAATGATTGTTACTTACTGTTATTTTTGTTGTTAGAGGTGGAATTATGTTTGTGTGACTCCCTTCTTTTGAGTTTGTCTAAAGATCACTCTATTGCTTTTTTAGGGTGTAGTTTCCCTCCTTGTGTTGGTATTTTCCATCTACTATCCTTTGTAGGGCTGGATTTATGGAAAGATATTGTGTTAATTTGACGTTTTTCATGGAATATTGTGGTTTCTCTGTCTATGGCAGGGGAGTTTTGTTGGATATAGTAGCCTGGGCTGGCATTTGTGTTCTATTAGTGTCTGTATGGCATCTACCCAGGATCGTCTCTGGTGAGAAGTCTGGTTTAATTCTGATAGGTCTGCCTTTTTATGTTACTTGACCTTTTCCCCTTACAGCTTTTAATATTCTTTCTTTGTTTAGTGCTTTTGGTGCTTTGATTATTATGTGACAGGAGGAATTTCTTTTCTGGTCCAGTCTATTTGGAGTTCTGTAGACTTCATTTTGTTCAAGGTCATCACTTACTTAGGGTTAGAGAAGTTTTCTTCTATAATTTTGTCGAAGATATTTACTGGCCCTTGGAGTTGGGAATCTTTGTTCTCTTCCATACCTATTATCCTTAGGTTTGGTCTTCTCATTCTGTCCTGGATTTCCTGGATGTTTTGGGTTAGGAGCTTTTTGCATTTTGCATTTTCTTTCATTGTTGTGTCAATGTTTTTTATGTTATTTTCCACCCCTGACATTATCTCTTCTCTCATAGTCTGTTGGTGATGCTTGTGTCTGTGACTCCTGATCTCTTTCCCAGGTTTTCTATCTCCAGAGTTGTCTCCCTTTGTGATTTCTTTATTGTTTCTATTTCCATTTTTAGACCTTGTATAGTTTTGTTTGTTTCCTTCACATGTTTGGTTGTGTTTTCCTATAATTCTTTAAGGGATTTTTGTGTTTCCTCTTTAAAGGCTTCTAGCTGTTTACCTATGTTCTCCTATATTTCTATAAGGGAGTTATTTATGTCATTCTTATAGTCCTCGATTATCATCCTAAGAAATGATTTTAGATCCAAATCTTGCTTTTATGGTATATCCAGGACTTGCTGTGGTGGGAGAATTTGGTTCCGATGATACCAAGTAACCTTGGTTTCTGTTGCTTATGTAATTACAGTTACCTCCCACCATCTCTAGTGCTACCTTCCCTTGCTATATCTGACTGAAGCCTGTCCTTACTGTGATCCTAGTTATGTCAGAACTCCTCAGAGTTTAGCTGTCTCTGTGATCCTATGATTCTAGGATCCTGTGATCCTGAGATCCTGGGTGTATCAGACATCCTGGGAGTCAAGTTCCCTCTGGAGCCCTGAGATACTGGTGTAACCAAGCTCCTGGGATCTTGTGAAACACCAAAAGACCTAACCCTATGTACATTTTAAGATATGAGCATATATAGAAAATCATTTTAAAGTTAAAACATCTCAAATTTAAATAAGAACATCTTTGAAAGCCAGCTCTTTTATTCTACATGAGTTTGGATAAGTCTTAACTTGCATAATGTCGAAAAAGCATTGTTTACATTTTAATTATTTATTGATGGTTCCCAGAAATCTAACTCCCCATATGAGACAATGATTTGTTTGAGGTATTTCAAAACTTTATTCTAGATTTCTTGGACACTGTGTACCATAGCCTGTTTATGAAGTCAACATTTTTCTTCACAAGCTACCCTTGAGATTACCTATTTTCTGTGGTATTATGCAATTTTAATATACCTCAAAAGCAATTTCTTTCATTTTTACTTGATATTGATTAAACATGAATGTTTTGATAAACAATGTTCATCATTTTTAGGAATGTACTAATTACATTGCCTTTGAGATTTAATATGTGAGTCATTCAAATGGTAAAAGCTTTGTACTTTCTGACAGGTTTTTGGATTTCAGTTGTCCCCTGAGGACATGAAAACACTAGATGGCCTGAACAAAAATTTTCGATACCTTCCAGCAGAGTT
The DNA here is from genome assembly GCF_900095145.1 of Mus pahari. Classification (NCBI taxonomy): domain Eukaryota; kingdom Metazoa; phylum Chordata; class Mammalia; order Rodentia; family Muridae; genus Mus; species Mus pahari. Next base: position 9,589,651 of record NC_034605.1, on the reverse strand, counting down.
GTAAGTAATGTTAAGGAACACCTCAGCTCAATGTACTTCAATTCAAGAGGTTTCTTTCCTCTTCCATTCATGTCGGTTCAGAAACTAAACACCTATTTGACTGCAGTAAGTTTTCCATGTAGATAGTTAATATAATATTTGTTTCCAAATTTCTGAAATGTGAGCATATCAGCACTAAACACTGAAAGTTTTGAAAGTCATATTCAAAAATAAGAAAAGAACCTTTGAGAAAAAGTTTCAGAGATTTAATAGTTACCCAAAGATCTTAATTCTTATTTTCCCTTTATGCTCTTAGGGTTACAAGATTTGATACTGAACGTAGGTTTGTTGCAGAATATTTGATCATGCTGTGGACCCCAAGATTGTGTTGTTTACTGGAAAACACCTACCTTTATTTAATTCAAGAGCTTTCGGCTTCTTGTAAATAGGATTAAATAAAGTCAACCATAGTTCACGAGGCAGAGCAAGCAACCAGTTGAGAGGGAATCAGTCTGACAGTCCAGGGTTCACTCCCCACATTAGGCACCAAATATTGTTTTTTAATGATATCTAAATCCTTCAGTTTTACCAGTGAAGACTTGGGAGCCAGATGCTGTGGTGAAAGCCTGCTAGATCAGAGAGGCAGAAGAAGCATCCAGCTGGCCTTTTCTCCTCAGCTGATGTCTCAAAAGGAAGCTTTCCTTTATGCTGTCTTAAAAATATCCCTAAAACTGAATGTCCCTTGCTTCCACTTCCTGTGCATATCTCTATCTGTCCTCCTGATTTCCTCTTACTCTCTATGTTTTTTCCTATGTTTACTTCCTGTCAGCTAGTTGCTTGCTCAGCCTCCTGACCTATGGTTGGCTTTATTTAATTCTCTTTACAATGAGCAGAAAGCTCTTGGATTAATGGAGTGGTAAAGGTGAGAGACATTCAAACTAGAAACAGGTATTTCCAGTAAACAAAAAAATTGTGCGGTTCACAGTGTGATCAAGCATCCTGCAAAATAAATTATAAATACTGACAAAGAATGCACATATGTATATATGTGCATATGTGCATATTTAGCTCTTTCCTTTATTTAGCATTGTTTTTCTATCTATCATCTATCTTCTACCTATTCTTAGTAGAAGTAAATATGATAAAATTTAAAGGATTAGAAGATCTACAATATAAAATTGGTGCATATGTATATTATCATTATTAATATTTTTGTTACTATAGAGCAGAAATAAAGGCACAATGATTGTAACTGAATGATTGAATCACTGTTATAAATAATAAATATCTCTTCCCTAATTTTAACAATTAACAATTTTTATCATTGCATATTTTAGATTTTTATTTATATAGAGAGGTTTACAAATGTTATTGTTAGTTCCTTAGACATGGAAACCCATCTTTTTTACTGACATTCTTTTTCTAACTCAATCTAATACAGTACATTGTAGATGACAGAAGTGAGTGAATAATTAATGGATTACTAAAAGTTAAATGGATGTGAAGGTGGTAGCCATCAATGTGCATACTAAGATATTTTTGTGTTGAACTAAAGATGACATAATGCTTTTCTCCTTTTATTGGAGACTAATGTTGGAAAGGATTTTTGGTATTTCTCTCTTTCAACGATGCATAAAGGAAGTTAAGGGAAATGAATATTTATGAACACTAGCCTTTGGGTTTTCTATTCTAGAAGAAGGGACAAAATTGTTAAAAATTTATAAATGATACTTTAAAGACATTTCTTATAAAACATTGTAAACGACTGTAGGAATATCTCATTCTGAAACCAATCAGGGAACAAAAAAATTAGATTTCACCTTGATGGTGGCTTCCTAGATGTTACAGATTTACACTGCAGATACAGACCATACATCTCATGTTTGTTTTCATTTCCTATTTAGCCTTGTTGACCACCCAGAGTATCCATTTTTGGAGGAATATTAACATGGGGAACCTAATCATGACTTCTTCCTGATGTCCCTGTGTGTTGACAGTGATGCTGGTGATATGACCTAGATGCTGTTCGATGGACATGTCCTTTCTGATCAATCTGGGTTGCTTAGCAACTCACATTCAGCTGAAGCTTTAATTAGTGATCTCAAAGAAAAGGAATATAATTTTGATGATGCTTTGAAATAAATATGAATTTTTCTCTTCAAAAGATATTTTCTTTGTTTTTGTTGTGTTTTGTTTTTTTGTTGTGTTTCTCATTATGACACAAAAATAGCTATGTTGGTAGTTGTTGTGGTGTTTGGAAATAGTGATTTCCACTTTATAGACATTTTAGGATTCTGGATTCTGGTAAGTAGTGTTTTCAGCTTAGGTAATAGCTGATAGTCAGCCATTTATAAGCCTGTGGTACTCAATGACTCAATAAGAAAGCACTGCACAGGACGGTCACATGGTCCCCAGAGGACTCTCCTCACCGCAGGTGCCCTAGCACACCCAGGATCTTAGGACAACTGGTGAGTCAAATGCAACATCTGTTCCAAAACAATCAAGAGGGACCTGTGACAGCAAGAGCAAGGACTCAGGAGTCCCACCTGACCAGCGACTTGGGTTCCGTCTGGACTGTGCTGGTCTAACTTGGTTTCAAATACAGCAGACACCCCCACAGTCCCCAAAGGAGATACCACTTCCAGGTGCAGTAACAAGCCCAGGATCTTAGGATTCTAGGATAACAGGATACCACGAGCTTGGTCACACCATGATCTCAGGGTATCAGAGGAAGCTTGACTGCCAAAAACTCTGACACACCCAGAATCTNAAGTTCACAGGAGCCTGGAATCACAGGATCACAGAGAAAGCTGGACTCTGAGGAGTTCTGAATCAACCAGGATTACAGGAAGAATAGGCTCCAATTAGATATACTAAGGGCAACGGGCACTTGAGATAATCAGATGGCAGGAGGCAAGCATAAGAACAGAAGCAACAGAAACCAAGGTTACATGGCATCATCAGAACCAAACTCTCCCACCAAAGCAAGTCCTGGATAAACCATTACACCAGAAAAGCAAGATATGGATCTAAAGTCACTTCTCATGGTGATGATGGAGGACTATCAGAAGGAAATAAATAACTCCCTTAAAAAATTAAAGAAGAACACATTCAATCAAGTGAAAGAATTGAATGAAATCATCCAGTATCTAAAAAAATGGAAGTAGAGACAATAAAGAGATCACAAAGTGAGACCATTCTGGAGATAGGAAAGAAGTCAGGAGACAAGCATAACAAACAAAATACAAGAGATAGAAGAGAGAAATGCAGGTGCAGAAGATACCATAGAAAACATGGACACGACAATAAAAGAAAATGCAAACTGCAAAAATATCCTAACCCAAGGCATCTAGGAAATCCAGGACACAAATCTAGGAAGACCAAACCTAAGGATTATCCTACGATAATCCTAGATGAGAAGGAAGATTTCCAACTTAAAGGGCCAGTAAATATCTTCAACAAAATTATAGAAGAAAACTTCCCCAACCTAAAGAAAGAGATGCCCAGGCACATACAAGAAGACTGCAGAACCCCAAATAGTTTGGACCAGAAAATAAATTCCTCTCATCACATAATAACACACCAAATTCACAAAACAAAGAAAGAATATTAAAAGCAGTAAGGAAAAAAAGTCAAGTAACATATAAAGGCAGAATATCAGAATTACACTTGACTTCTCCCCAGAGACTATGAAAGCCAGAAGATTCTTGGCAGATGTCGTATAGACCCAAAGAGAACACAAATGCCAGCCCAGGCTACTATACCCAACACAACTCTCAATTACCATAGATGTAGAAACCAATGTATTCCATGACAAAAATAAATTACACAATATCTTATTACAAATCCAGCTCTTCAAAGGATAATAAAGGGAAAAATTCAACTCAAAGTGGGAAACTAAACTTGAGAAAAAGCAAGAAAGTGATCTTTCAACAAACCTAAAGAAGATAGCCACATGAACAGAATTCCAAATCTAGCAACAAAAATAATAGGAAGCAACAATTAATTTTCCTTAATATCTCTTAATATGAATGGACTCAATTCCCCAATAAAAAGACATAGAATAACAGACTGTTTACATAAAAAGGACCCAACTTTTTGAGGCATACAGGAAACCAACGTCAGGGGAAAAGACAGACACTACCTTAGAATAAAAGGCTAGAAAGTAATTTTCCAAGTAAATAGTACCACAAAAGTACCTGGAATAGACATTCTAATATCGAATAAAATCATCTTTCAACCTAAAGTTCTAAAAAAAGATAAGGAGGGACACTCATCAAAGGTAAAAGTTAGCAAGAACTCTCAATACTGAACATCTGTACTCCAAATGAAAGGGCATCCACATTCATTAAAGAAACTTTGCTAAAACTCAAAGTACACATTACACCTCTTACAATAATAGTGGGAGACATTGACACCCCACTCTCATCAATGGACGTATCCTGAAAACAGAAACTAAACAGAGACACAGTGAAACTAACAGAAGTTATGAAACAAGTGGATTTAACAGATATCTACAGAACATTTTATCCTAAAACAAAAGAACATACCTTCTTCCCAGCACTTGATGGTATCTTCTCCAAAATTGAACATATATTTAGTCACCAAACACACCTCAGCAGATACAAAATTATTGAAATAATTCCATGCACTCTATCAGATCACCCACAGACTATTGAAGATCAATGCTGATCTTCAATAGCAACAAAATAATAGAAAACCCACATAAATGTGTAATCTGAACAACAATCTACTCAATGATAACTTGATCAAGGGAAAAATAAAGAAAAAAATTTAAGCCCTTTTAAAGTTTAATGAAAATGAAGCNACAACATACCCAAACTTATGGGACACAAAGAAATCAGTCCTAAGAGGAAAACTCATAGCTCTGAATGCCTCCAATAATAAGCTGGAGAGAGCATACAATAGCACCTTGACAGCACACATAAAAGCTGTGGAACAAAAGGAACCAAATTCACCAAATAGGAGTAGATGATATGAAATAATCAAACTCAGGACTGAAATCAACCAAGTAGAAACAAAAAGAACTATAAAAAGAATCAACCAAACCAGGAGCTGGTTCTTTGAGAACATGAACAAGATAGATAAACCCCTAGCTAGAGTAACTAGAGGCCAGAGGGACAGTAGCCAAATTAATCAAATTAGAAATGAAAAGGGAGATATAACAACAGAATCTGAGGAAATCCAAAAAATAATCAGATCCTAATACAAAAGCTTATACTCAACAAAACAGGAAAACCGGGATGAAATGGACAATTTTCTAGACAGATAACAGGTACCAAAGTTAAATCAGGATCAGATTAATGATCTAAACAGTCCCATATCTCCTAAAGAAAAATATCATTAACAGTTTTTTAACCAAAAAAAAAAAAAAAAAAGAAGAAGAAGCCCAGGACCAGATGGGTTTGGTGCAGAGTTCTATCAGACTTTCAAAGAGTATCTAATTCCAATATTCCTCAAACTATTCCACAAAATAGAAACAGAAGGTACTCTACCCAATTCATTCTATAAAGCCACAATTACTCTGATACCTAAACCACACAAAGACGTAACAAAGAAAGAGAACTTCAGACCAATTTCCCTTATAAATATCGATGCAGAAAAAAAAACTCAATAAAATTCTCACAAACTGAATCCAAGAACACATCAAAACAGTCATCCATCATGACCAAATAGGCTTCATCCCAGGGATGCAAGGATGGTTCAATATGTGGAAATCCATCAATGTAATCCACTATATAAATAAACTCAAAGACAAAAATGACATGATCATCTCATTAGATGCTGAGAAAGCATTTGACAAAGTCTAACACCCCTTTATAATAAAGGTCTTGGAAAGATGAGGAATTCAAAGTCCATACTTAAACATAATAAAAGCAATATACAGCAAACCAGTAGCCAATATCAAACTAAATGGTGAGGAACTGGAAGCAATCCCATTAAAATCAGGGACTAGACAAGGTTGCCCACTTTCTCCCTACTTATTCAATACCCTATTCAAAGTCCTAGCCAGAGCTATTAGACAACAAAAGGAGATCAAAGGAATACAAATTAGAAAGGAAGAAGTCAAATATCACTATTTGGAGAAGATATGATAGCATATTTAAGTGACCACAACAATTACAACAGAGAACTCCTGAACCTGATAAACAACTTCAGTGCAGTAGCTGGACATAAAATTGACTCAAACAAATTGGTGGCCTTTCTCTACACAAAGGATAAACACGATGAGAAAGAAATAAGAGAAACAACACCCTTCACAACAGTCACAAATATTATAAAATACCTTGGTGTGACTCTAATGAAGTGAAAGATCTGTATGATAAGAATGTCAAGTCTCTGAAGAAAGAAATCGAAGATGTCAAAAGATGGAAAGATCTTCTATACTCATGGATTGGCAAGATTAATATAGTCAAAGTGACTATCTTGCCGAAAGTAATCTACAGATTCAATGCAATCCCCATCAAAATTCCAACTCAATACTTCACAGAGATAGAAAGGACAATTTGCAAATTCATCTGGAATAACAAAAATCCTAGGATAGCAAAAACTATTCTCAACAATAAAAATACTTCTTGTGGAATTACCATCCCCAACCTCAAGCTGTACTACAGAGAAGTTGTGATTAAAAACTGTATGGTACTGGTACAGTGACAGACAGGTAGATAAATGGAACAGAATTGAA
>NC_034605.1:9575760-9579696 GCF_900095145.1 Mus pahari | reverse complement strand
ATATATATATATATATATATATATATATATATATATAGAGAGAGAGAGAGAGAGAGAGAGAGAGAGAGAGAGAGAGACTTTTAGGTATATAATATAGTTTGTTTGTTTGTTTATCTCTTGCAAGTAAACTAATAGGACAGTAATTTACTGCTGGGTACACAGTGAAATTGATATTGATTATATACAGATGCAGGTTTAGGGAAAGAAGAAGACCTAAGAGTTTACCATATAAGATTAAGAGAATGGTTATAATTTACATAACTACTCTATATAATAAGGAGTTTTTTTTACAGAGTAACAGTTTACTTGTGCTGATCACATTTACAACTATTTTTTTAAAAAATATTGTGTTCAAATTCTCACCATCTCCTCAAGATTCTACAAAAAAGAAATTATCAGTGTAGATTGTGGGCAGAATGTTGCAAATTTGAAGTTGCTGTACATGGAGGAAAATGTTCCAGTTCTTTTCTTAGGTCCAGGACATTCAAATAGACATGCTGGTATGTAGTATAATGTCTAATTAGATGAGCAGGGTACCAGGATTAAAAAGGAAACTATGCAGATCTCCACAGATATGGACAGTGGTGGAAATGTCCTGGAGTTCAGGGAAAGGGAACTCAGTCGTCATCAAAATCCATATTTGCCTTTATGAGAGCAGATTAGAGAAGTATAATAATGATCAAGGAAGTAACAGTGGAGACAGAAGGACACTGAACGTGTGATGGTGAGTAAACACAGTTGACATAGAGTTAATGATGTCATTTTCTGCTTGGGAAATTCCATCTGTTCTCATCATTAGAGATACAGCTTTCTATTTGAAAAAAAATTGAGAGTCCAGCTGTAGGTGTAGACCAGCAGAAGACTGCCAGAGACCCATTCAGTGTCTCTATGTGGGAGAGAGATGAGAGAGAAGTGGACTGTTTTGTGTGATATGAAGAGAGGCACAACTGGAGACATGAGAGTAGTGAGACACAGCCTATGTGAACATCCTGCTCTGCCACATGAGGCCATGGTGATGTCCATGCCCATTCTGCTATTGTGGGCTATGTGTGGGTTCATGGCCTGCAGCATCAAGGGTCTGTATAATAGAGTTGACTCTGCTGGTAGGAGCACTGGACAGCTGGCAGGCTGACCAACTCAGCTAATATCTAGGCCCAGATCCAGGGCTTTAAGTTGACCTACCCCAACATCTACTCTGTCTGTGAACTGCTGGAGCTTGTAAAGGGGGCAGATCTGCGGAACCGAAGCTTCAGGATCTTCATGACTTGGTGCAACAGGAGGATAACATAGATGAGTCTTGGTGAGCATCCGGTTTTGATGGTATAACAAAAACCAGAGGCCTTGGGCCAGAGCAATGACTCATTATAATTAACATTTGCAAGAAAAGCAAGTTAGGCAAAAATGTATACTGTGTGACTAAGTGGAATATACCGCGGCTTCCATGGTGAAAGTTTTTTAATTTAATATTTTATTTTTTATTTTCCATAGTGGGGGATGTTACAAGGGCAGAGGGCAGAGATGGAAGGACTGGGAGATGAGTGGGATTAGGGTGCACGTGTGAAATTCACAAATAATCAATAAAAAGTATTTTTAAATTATTTCATTCATTTTTAACATTTTAATACAGATAGCACAACCACCTTTCCTTCCTTCAAGCCCTCCCATGTACCATATATGTCTCTGTCCCTGCTCTCTTTCCAAATTCATAGTCTTCTAAAATTGTTGTCATATACATATTTTCATCTATACATATGTATTTCTAATTATATAAATACCCCTTCCTGAATCTCTATAATGTTACTTGCATACACATTTTTGGGACTTACTGTGTGGTATAGCATAACCATATATTATACTCTTCCCTGGGAAAGACTGTTTCTTCTGCTCTCAGACTTTCCTAGTTGTGTGTAAAGAAATAATTCTTAGAATTGAAAATGATAAAAATGTGCTTGTAATGACCTGAAACAGGACATAAAGCAACCATTTACATCCTGAACCTTCAGAAATGATGACTGCTGAAACCTTCAAGTCTTTTTGTTTTTATCACACATATCATGTGCAGTGTGGATAAAATGCTCCCTTCTCTTTGAAAGACATTCATTATAAGTCTTTTTCATGAATTTAAACATTCTTTGTTAATGTGAAATCTATATGCTTTCCTTATGATTACTTCATTTTTTGACAACAGCATTTCAAATCCTATACAAACGATCTAAATTTTTCAGCCAGGCAATGCTTCCCAATTCTTCTATGAAATATTTTGAGAAAGTCTACACATTGAATTAGATAGTCTTCTGTGATTTGACTGCACTGATAGAGACCAATAGTTATATAACAGGTGAAAGTCATAATGGGTGCTAAGGTTCGGTTTGTACCTTGGCACGAAGTTTACAACAGTGGTTAACCATTCTACATCTAATCACGACTCTACTGCTCTTTTTACTGTGAGGTTCTCACTGCACTGTCATGACTGGGCACAATAATGACAAAGCAAAAATGGACTTGCCAAGTATGGGAGGTTGAAAAGCTTATTTTTCCTTTCAATTTTCAACTTAGTTTCTTGAGAGTCAAAAATTCAGAGACACCTAATCATCATTTATAATGCCCTTCTGTGTGTATTACTGTGAGCATATAGTATAAGACATCTGACTATTTCAATGCATATCTGATTACAAAGAGACGTTGTGGGCTGAGGAGATGGCTCTGTGGATAAAATGCTTTGTTGGGTTACTTTTTGGTGTAAATTGGGTTATTTAATTGGTGTAGCAGACGGACCTCACTTGGGTCCTCTGGGTTCAGTTACAGGTGGGCAAAGAGTCAGCAAAAGTGGGGTGACAAACAGACTCGACACAAGGGAGTGTGGATCTGAATGTAATTTGTCAAATCGAGCATCAAACTTTTTATACAAAAGAAAATAGGGAAGTTAGGTGACACACTGGCAAGATACAATGAGGTTACTGGATTCTTACATAAAATAGAGGAATGCAAACACAGAAGGACTGACAGGAACCAACTGGGATAAAATTCAATGTTAACAACTGGGATTAAAAACAGCTCCACCTAAGGCCCACTTAATCTTAGGAGCCAGGGGCAAGGGCTTTGTGCCCTTGCCATAGTTCCTATTCTAGTCTGTTGTATAGTTCACCTCCCTCTAGGCCATTGTAAATACCTGTGTATGGTTATAACTCAGCTATCTATAGTTCTAAGTATCTACTCTGGTTCCTCATTAGATCACAAACTTCCTTCTTCCTAGATAATGGTAAATTCCTGTGTAGGGCAGTGACTTAGCTATCCATGCCCAGGGTTGGCTCAAGGACTGCCTAGGACTGGTGAAGAATCTAACTTAGCAATATGTAATAAAGCAATATTAAGGGAAAGCACACAGATACATTTACCCACTAAAGCAAGGATATTGGAGCATTCGTAATGCCACAATTCCATGAGACTAAGTTTCTGTGAACTTTTCGCCTCCAGACAGAGTCCAGGTATTTGGGGCCTGTTGCACTTGTCACTACTGGAGTGGATGTAGCAGATTGGGTTCTTATTCCTCTACCTCCCTTCCAAGCTTCACTCCACCCTAATCCCTTCCAATTCCTCAACACTGTGTAGGAGAGAAAGAAGGTTAGAGGGGTTAAGGAGTATAGACCTCTATAGACTACTTTCTGCTGACTAAGGACTTCATGGTTCTTGTGGCTAGTTCAATATTTGTCTGTCAGGATATCTCCAAGTTCTTCTTCTTATCAAACTGCAACAACAGCCACCAGGAGCAGCTGGGGAGCAGCAGAGGCAGCAGCCACAGCTGGCTTCTTCTTCTTCTTCTTCTTCTTCTTCTTCTTCTTCTTCTTCTTCTTCTTCTTCTTCTTCTTCTTCTTCTTCTTCTTCTTCTTCTTTTTCTTCATTTTAGTAGAGACAGAGAGAGTAGACAAGTAGAGAAAT
>NC_034605.1:9550107-9575225 GCF_900095145.1 Mus pahari | reverse complement strand
CTCCTCCTCCTCCTCCTCCTCCTCCTCCTCCTCTTTCTCTTCCTTCTCCTCCTTCCCTTTCTTCCTATTCTACTTCTGAGCAATTTTTAACCCTCTCTGCACTCTGGCATTTACTCCTACTCTAGAGTCTCTAGAGAATTGAATGATCTGAAACTGGCAAAAGTTATGCCTCTCCTGGAGCACAAGACAATCATATTTAGCTTCTCTAGACAAACTGAAGAAGCCACACATCCCATAACTGGGGTTAAAACCAAAAACATGCTCACATAACATAACTGCATTTTAAAGAAACCAAAATTGTCACTACAGTGCTTGGTGTGGATGTATAAGGATCTAGTTTCAGATTCCTAGAATCCATGTTAAAAGCCTGTGTAGTAGCCTATGTCTGCAATTCCAGTTTTTCTATAGTGGGGTAGGAGACATGATGGCAGAATCCCTGGATGATTGCGGATAAGCTAGACTGGCATGCTCAGCAGTGAACAGCAAGAGCCCTGTTTGAGACAAGGTGACAGTTAAAGAGCAAGGACTGGCTCCTGAGGTTGTCCTCTGATCTCCATGCATGTGTATACGCACACTCACACACATGTTCCTGCACAGATCATGTACACCCAACATACACATACAAAGATTAAACAGAGGGTTCATGGTGACACCCACAAAAAAATAGGAGATGAATGCATCCTAGTCTAACAGATGTTAACTTATTATCCAATAAATACATTACATAATTTACTATGATTGAAAGATTCAAAAAAGAAAATTAATAAAAAATTATGTTTTTTTATCATGATATACTAATATATTTAGGAATTCTAATTCATATAAACTAAGTAAATTTTAAAAAAAATAAGTAAATTGGTTTGAGATCTCTGATACACGTGGACTACGGTTTTAAGTTCACTTTCCTTCATGAAGTTGCTTGAAAATGGAAGAAGTTCATTTTCTCTCAGGTGTCTCTTTAAGGCAAGTCTGCTCAGGAGAGCACAAGGGCCTCCATCTGCAGCCAGGAGGTGGAGCTGATCCTCAGTCCTCTGTGTACCTTCCTTGCCAGAGGAGAGCTTGCCTCCAGGGAGTGCTCTGACCCCAGAACTCAGGTGAGATCACCATTTTATCTCAGGTGTCTCTCTAAGGCAGGTCCACTTAGGAGAGAGCACAGACTGCAGAAGCAACAGAGCTTCTGGGACAGGATTCTAATGGCTTACATCTGCAGCCAGGAGGTGGGGCTATTCCACAGCCTCTGCAATCTTCTTGCCAGGAGAGAGCGGGTCTCCTAGAAGTCCTGAGACAGGCTTACAGACTCACAGGAGGAACAAACTCCAGCCAGAGACAGCTGGAATATTTAACACCAGAGATTACCAGATGGCAAAAGGCAAATGTAAGAATCTTACCAACAGAAACCAAGACCACTTGGCATCATCAGAACCCAGTACTCCCACCACAGCGAGTCCTGGATACACCAACACACTGGAAAAGCAAGATTTGGATTTAAAATCATATCTCATGATGCTGGTTGAGGATTTTTAGAAGGACATTATTACCTCCTTTAAAGAAATACAGGGGAACACAGCTAAACAGGTAGAAGTCCTTAAAGAGGAAACACAAAAACCCCTTAAAGAATTACAGGAAAATACAACCAAAAAGGTGAAGGAATTGAACAAAAGCATCCAAGATCTAAAAATGGAAGTAGAAACAATAAGTAAAACACAAAGGGAGATAACTCTGGAGATAGAAAACCTGGGAAAGAAATCAAGAGCCATAAATTCAAGCATCACCAACAGAATACAAGAGATAGAAGAGAGAATCTCAGGAGCAGAAGATTCCATAGAAAACATGGACACAACAATCAAAGAAAATGCAAAATGCAAAACAATCCTAACTCAAAAAAATCCAAGAATCTAGACACAGTGAGAAGACCAAACCTAAGGATAACAGGTATAGATGAGAATGAAGAGTTTCAACTTAAAAGGCAAGTAAATATCTTCAACAAAATTATAGAAAACTTCCCTAACCTAAAGAAATATATGCCCTTGAACAAACAGGAAGCCCACAGAACTCCAAATAGTTTGAACCAGAAAAGAAATTCCTCCTGATTATATAATAATCATATATAGAAAATGTGGTACATTTTCACAATGAAGTACTACTCAGCAATTAAAAACAATGAATTTATGAAATTCTTAGGCAAATGGATGGATCTGGAGGATATCATCTTGAGTGAGGTAACCCAATCACAAAAGAACACACATGATATGCACTCACTAATAAGTGGATATTAGCCCAGAAGCTCAGAATACCCAAGATACAATGCGCAAAACACATGAAACTCAAGAAGAAGGAAGACCAAAGTGTAGATACTTTGATCCTTCTTAGAAGGGGGAATAAAATACCCATGGAAGGAGTTACAAAGTTCAGAGCAGAGACCAAAGGAATGCCCATCCAGAAACTGCCCCACCTGGGGATCCGTCCCATAAACAACCACCAAACCCAGACACTATGGCGGATGCCAACAAGAGCTTGTTGACAGAAGGCTGATATAACTGTCTCCTGAGAGGCTCTGCCAGTGCCTGACAAACACAGAAGTGGATGCTCACACCCATCCATTGGCAGAAGCACAGTGTCCCCAGTGAAGAAGCTAGTGAAAGTTCTCAAGGAGCTAAAGGGGTTTGCAGCCCCATAGGAGGAACAACAATATGAACTAACCAGTAACCCCAGAACTCCCCGGGACTAAACCACCAATCAAAGAAAACATATGGTGGGACTTATAGTCTAGCTTCATATGTAGCAGAGGATGGCCTAGTTGGTCATCAATGTGAGGAGAGGCCCTTGGTCCTGTGAAGGTTCTGTGCTCCAGTATAGAGGAATGCCAGGCCAAGAATCAGGAGTTGGGGAGTTGGCGAGTTGGGGAGCAGGGTGTGGTGGTGAAGAGGATAGGAGATTTTCAGAGGGAATAACATTTGAAATGTAAATAAAGAAAATAATAAAAAATAAAATAAAATAAAACAATTCACTTTTAAAGAAAAATAAATGATAAGAAAATGAAACAAGTTTTGGATGTAACAATTATGTCTCATGTCTCTTAAAGGAAAAAGTAAAGAAACAGTATTTGTACTGCTAGAAGTGTGACAGGGAAAGAATTTCATACATCAGCTTGTGGAACTTCATGGAACAAGAGTAATGGTGTTGTTATTGCAGGATCAATGGAAAATAGATGTAGACGAGGTGGGGACCTAAACAGTTTGCCCAGTCACCTGATTCTGCTTCTCAGTTTCTTTAGTCTAGGACTGTGCAGGAACAGGAGACAAGGTGGTTAAAATTAGCTCCACCTCAGGGCCTCATCACATCATCACATGTTGGTTATTCTGGGGACTCTGTTCCACTATTTCAGATCACTTTTCAGCTTAGTAGGAAAATGAACATCACCTGTCTAGAGCCCTGACTGCTGGATTTCTGGATTCAATATTGATTGAAATATGATTGGGGTGAATACTATTTTCACAAGTGTTCAGAAAATATTTCTTCCTTCCAAGAAGGCAAGATCCAGAGGAATAAGTGTACTAAATGTTAATGAAGATAAGATACATAAATTGTATGATGAACCATACTGATCCTTTGTGGAGTAGCCTCAGAGTCTTGCAGTAGGTGCTGGACCTGGGCTATAGAGAACCACATTGCATCACTCTCGGTGTTGGGGGGTTTCAAGTAGTAAAGCTGTTCGTCTGAGATGAATTGTCCAAAGTGAAGGGTTTACTAGATTGGGACGATGTTTATACAGGTTTTGTCCCCAGAACAATTAGTTGTGTGATAAGGTGATGGAGTCAGTTTCTAGATACTGAGGATGAGGTTGATTTCTAACATGGTCTTCAATGGCTGAGCCAAACCTTCCACTTGAGTTTTTCAGTGGCTGACATCTGGTCCACCTATTCTTTGTGACTAGCTCCTTTTCCTTTCTTGCCCAGGCTCCAGGTTCCTTGAGTTGACATTGTCACTGTTATTAGATTTTATGATGGTTCAATATTATAAAACAGACTCAATATGGTGATGGTACCTGGCCCAAACCATCACAACAGAGGAGTCTTACCAGAATGCACACCTGGATTCGAGGTTTTCAGGAGGTAGACTTACTCCTGAGCAGAACTTCAGTCTACTCTGCCTCACCACCAGGCTTGTCTTTATGATAAAGCTGTACATCCTCTCTGACAGGGGATCTGCCCTGTGGATACAACAATGTGCATCTTACCCCTCTCTCCAGCACCACCATACCAACACTCCCCTAGGTTCCAACTTAGTTTGCTTATGTTTTTTTTTTTTAATTCTCTTGTCACCCTGTATCTTTGTTAGGGTTTCTGTCTCTGTGAAGAGAAACCATGACCACAACAACTCTCATAAAGGAAAACTTTTAATTAGGGCTTGCTTATGGTTTCAGAGGTTTAGTCCATTATCATCATGGCAGGAAAGATGGTAGCATGCAGGCAGACATGGTTCTAGAGTAGCTGAGAATTCTGCATCTTGATCCTCAGGTAGCAGAAGGAGATTAACTTGAGTTTCACTGGGCATAGCTTGAGCATGTAACACCTCAAAACCTACCTCCACAGTAACTTCCAACAAAGTCACAACTACTCCAGGAAGGCCACACTTCCTAGTAGCTCTACTCCCTGTGGCCAAGCAATCAAATACTTAGAGTCCATTCCTTTTTAAGCCACCACACCCTATCACCCTATCACCTCCTATGTGACTTTTGATGTTCTTCCAATCTTTCTCACTTGGGAATAGAGTGCATTCTTCATTGTCAGACTCTTCCTATTCATCATGTCACAAGTAGGTGGCTTCTAATTTTCTACTGTAGACTGTCTCAGACTTAAACTTTCACATCCTAGATATGCTATCCCTGTTAAAGAATAGATGATACTGGCATCTGTAATTAGTCTGGCAAATAAATGAGCTTAAATTACACACACACAGACACACACACACACACACACACACACACACATACACACACACACAAATATGTGCAAATAAGTACAAATACGGTTTAAAGGGGAATAATAGCACACATATGTTATAAAAATCTCAGTAATGTAGAAGTTTTACATAGAGTTATAGGAAGCTTTTAATGAATAAAGCACACAGAAGTAAATTTTTATGTACTAGGGTGTTTATAATCAAATGGTTATTTATAAATTTTTCATATTTTTTACATTCAGAGCAAGTGGACATTCTTAGAAATGGATCTATTATAGGAAATTTAAAATACTAAATTTAAAATACTAAGCTATTTTTGTTTTATTGTAATAAATGTTTAACATTTTTGTTAAAATTTTTAGATCTTAAATAGTTTTAAGGATTAATTAAGTTTCTGTTTATGCTGAAATATTTATTTATTTATTCACTTTAGATCCCAATATCACCTTGCCCTCTCTTCCCAGTACCCCTCACACAGAACCTACCCTTTCCCCTTCTCCCTTTGAAAAGGTACCCCCTCTAGTATCACATAACCACGACATGCTACACACCTCCCTCCCCTGGGCACAGCAATTCACTACAGTACTAGGCTCATCCTCTCCCACTGAGGCCAGACAAGGCAGTCTGTTTAGACAGGTAGGCAACTGATTCAGGGACAGCCACCCCACTCCTGTTTTGAGGGGACCCACATGAAGCCCAAAGTGCTCATGTGCTACATATGTGGAAGAGACCTAGGTTCAGCCCATACTCACTCTTTGGTTGGTGATTCAGTCAATGGGAGTCCCACAAAGTCTAGACTAGTTGAATCGATTGGTCTTCCTGTGGAGTCCCTGCCCTCTCTGAATCCCTCAACCCTTCCTCCAACTATTTCATGAGACTCCCTGAACTCCATCTAACGTTCAGCTGTGGATCTATGCATCTCATTCCATTGGTAGCTGGGTGGAGCCTCTCAGAGGATAGGCTCCTGTCTTCAAGCATAACACAATATTATTAATACTGTCAAGGACTGGTTCTTGCCCATTGTGTGGGTCTCAATTTGGGGCAGTTATAGATTGGATATTCCCTCTGTCTGGTCTATCTTTGTTTCTGAATATCTTGTAGGCAGGACACATTTTGGATGGAAGGTTTTGTGAGTGGGTTGATATGGTGAAAATACTTTTCATCGTCATTTCTATATATCTGATTAAATTTTAAAATTTAAAATGCTCTACAAACTGATATTAGCCCAGATAAATTCTCTACTAAACATTTTCCAAGGGGCATATTTCTATTTTATTCTCTAGCACTATCTGCACCCTGTACCTGAGTTGTCCCAACTGAACTGACACCTGTCACAGTGCGGAACGTGTACAATTACATACTGTGTGGTTCAAAATGCGGTCCCTCTCTCCAGGGAGGAGTTCTAGTATATCATAAATCTTTCTCCTGGGTACAAAGTTTGTCATCTGGTTGCCACTATAACCTCAGCCCTTTCCCTCTCCAAGTGCAAGACTCCTGGGGGAATTCTAACTTCTGAAGGTCCGTTGATTTTTGTATTCTGACGGCTGCAGCAGAGAGACAAAGCTAATCTGTAGAATATCACAGCCCGTGGGAGGCCTGTCGTGGTAGCTCATCGCTTTTTAGGATTTCTGTAATCAAGTAGACGCTTCATCACGGCAAAAGGCTTTGAAAATTAAACACACATAAAATTTAGGCAGGAGGGACTGGTCCATGCCTATACCCATGAACAGAACATAAATAATAATTGGTAGTTTGGGGGTCAGCCTAAACAGGCATGCCCAGGGAAGCAAGCGCAGTGAATTGACTTTTATTTTATGTGTGACTAAAATCCTATGCATATTCTTGAACTTTTGACAACTCCTTTAGAGAAAAAAAAAAGGGGGGGGGGATACTAAAAAAAAAGTCTGTTTTCTAGACGTGCCCTCCCTGGAGGAGGGGCAGGAAAAGTGTTATCAAGTAGAGGAGAAATAGAAGTCCCTGCTCGCCAGGCTCCAGGCATTGCTGCTGGACTCAGCCTGCTCTTATTCTGAAGAGAAGTCTTCCCTGTTTTCTGAAATGAAACTCTTGGCTGCTCTCCCTATTGAACATTCCATCTACATTATTCACATTGCAATTCAGAAGACCCAAGAGTGAAGCTAGAGTTGAGACGACTGGGAACTGGAGCCCTCCCCCAGGACATCTGGTATTCAATACAGGTTCAGTTTATTTAGCTAAAGGGCACCATTCTCCCCCTCCCTACCCCACCCATCAAAAGGACTCTGCTTCTGTTAACTACTTGCATCTTCTTACTTCTTTTACGTTTCCTAAGTGTATTGAATAATTTTCTTCTTGTTGCTTTTTCTGATATGAGAATCCTTTAGCTTCAATACTTGTCTCTCTCCACTTCTGCTTCTTTATCACTACTTATAATCCTCATTTAAATGCCTCTGCCACCCACTCTATGGGTTTCTTACATTCCTCCTCCTCCTCCTCCTCCTCCTCCTCCTCCTCCTGAGTGCTAGGATTAAAGGTGTGCATCATAATTTCTTTTGTTATTCATTTACATTGTTCACACTACTTCCTCCTCCTCCTCCTCCTCTTTTTTCTATTTTTTTGAAACAACAACCTAAGCACAGCTGCCTCTGGTTTGTTGCTTGTGTGACACTGGAAATTTGGAATGACCAAGGACATTGGCTTGTTCCTTTCCTATGCCTTTTGCCCGGATGAATCCCTTTTATTTCCTCTGTCATGTCCAAAGACACTGAAGTCCCCCCAAGCTGGTTATTCTGATGTTGTAGTCAACTACCTGGGAAAGTTGCAAGGCTTTAAGGATAAAATGAGGTCTGGAGGATCTTTGTCCTCAGAGCTGCAGAATGAAATGCCTTTTTAACCGCACAGCCTCCTACTATGAAACCCTGGCATACATAGCCTTGGAAAACTTGAAGGCCGTTGACAGGGGATGACCCTTAAATGTCTTCATCCCTTACAGGGGGATTCCTGCTCCTACTGCTCAGATACTTGCGGTTTTCTTTTGGAATTATTTTGTTTATTATTTTAAATTATTATTTGTGGGAAGCCACGTAACGCCATTACAAGATGGCGCTGGCTACCACTGGCCACTGCCCGTGTATTTCGGGTAAACAACCAATGTGCACAGGTGCAAATGGGTTTCATGGTTCCCGGGTTTCAGCACCACTTTTCGGCGACCCTCCCACCAGCAGGAATGAGCGGCACAACAGGATTCTTCTGCACACGGTTATTGGGAGACCTCGATTGGTGTGGAGAAAGACCCTGAGCCCTAGAACTAGCACTGCTTTTATAGGCCTAGGACTGGCGTGGTCATGTCTGATTGGTTCTGCTTTCAGTCCTTAATTTACATGCCCCAGGACGGGCTGTGACTTGGCATGAAACCCATTTGCACCTGTGCACATTGGTTGTTTACCCGAAGTACACAGGTGGTGGCCAGTGGTAGTCAGTGCCATCTTGTAATGGCGTTACATAGCTTCCCACAATTATTATTGTTGATTACATGTGTGTGTGTGTGTCTGTGTGTCTGTGTGTCTGTGTGTCTGTGTGTCTGTGTGAATGAATGAGCATGGTGTATATGCTCATATGCCATGGCAGTAGGTGGGTTTTCTGCTTCCACCTTTATATGAATTCTGGGGATCAATCACAGGTTTCCAGTCTTTCATAGATAGTGACTTTACCAAGCAAGTTACATCACAGGTTCAAAGCAAGTGTTTTCTTTGTTTTTTGCAGTAATGGGAATTGAACTCAGAGCACTGTACATACTAGGCATGGACTACACCACTGAGCCATGCTCCCAGCTTGTGTGTATTCTTTAAAAAGCCTATTAAATTCCTAACCACTAAACAAAACAGGGACTCCACTGTTTGATGACAGCCAAGTTATCTGGAAACTGGCAAGCTCAAACACTAGGTTTAATCACTTGAGACCATAATTTTGAAGGAGAAACATTATGTTATAATAGGCTGGTCAAAGATAAGGAGGCTAGTCCAAGCATGATGGGAGGGAATTGAGAATCGTTGATGTCTCGCAAGATGATCAAGAGACTGGTCAGTGTTCAATCTCAAGAGGAAATTCCTTGGCAATACCTAAAGAGATCCAGAACTGCCCCCTGGAGGCTAGACTACACATAGCAAGTAAGTGGCCCCAACCCTAGTTGGAGGATTGCCTGAGTGGACAGGGTCACTTTGCCTGAGGTGCTGCCTGCCTTTCTAATTCATTATTCCTCTATTTGTAAGATGGGGAATCAGGCCCATCTCCAACTCATTGGATGGCCTCTAGGATGCACCCTAAAGAATTGGGGCAAGCTCAACCCAGACATTTTCAAAAGGAGGCAACTTGCTTTCTTTTGTAATAAAGCCTGGCTCTATTATGACCTGGGGTGGAAAGACTTGTCTTTGAATGGGAGCCAAAATAAATACCATAGTACAATTGTTGACATGTTTTCAGACAATGAACAAAAAGTAGCAACAAGGTCCCTATGTTTAAGCCTCTTAATGTTAATTACATTGCCATCCTCCTGCTTGATCTACTTTGAAGGTGAAAAAGAAAAAGGGAGAAGTTTTTTTTTTTTTTTCTCACATTTGTTTGTATCCTTAAAGGAAACTCCAACTTCTGCAAAAGCTGCAAATTCAATCACAATTCCAAGTATTTATTTACGTGAGCAAGGTATTTTTTTAGTACTTGATATTAATTTAAAAATTCTGTGGGGAATCTGGTCTTGTTGCAACATGGTCATTAAACTATTTGAAATTTGAAACTGTCAGGTGGTAGCCATTCAATGTCAAGCACCCCATTTGAAAGTCTTTCCTTATTTATGAATGAAAGAAGTGATCACTCTGAGGGATCAAGGACTACTAGTTTGTGATGCTCATCAATACCCATTTCCATGTCTGGGAAACGTTTTGTATGTTAGAGGCAGCACAAGGGTCCTGGATGCTATCTGTCATCACTGGTCCAGCAGGCCCCAGTGGTTCTCTTTCCTTGCTTGATCCTCTATGAAAAAGTGACCATTTGCAACCTCTCACAGTCCTTCATTGGGACAGATATTCTGCGAACCAACCTGCAATTACAAGATTAGCAGACAAATAGTTTTTGTTGTGTGTGTGTGTGTGTGTGTGTGTGTGTGTGTGTTTATGCCTTCTCTTGTGTGATAATTTAGTGTTCAAGGTCTTTGGGAGCTCCTATCCTGACCAGTCCCTTCTGGAATATAACATTCGGCAACACTCAGAATCGTATGCGATCAATAATAAATATGGAAAACAGAGCCAGGTGATTCCCACAGAGTCCCATGGCAAGTGGATAACTTGGCAGCTTTATCTCCTCCACCCACTCTAGCCTCTGGCCTCAACAGATAAATCCTGTCTTGACTCCCATAAAAATATCTTCAGATGTTTTTCTAACATTATTTAAACAGGTACGGCCCTGAATAGCCTCTCATTTCTTATGTTGCTGACCCTGACCCTCTTTTATTGGGCAACCAAATTGCTTTGTTCCAGAATTCAACAGATTACTTTTCAAATAGATAGGCAAAAATATTGCTGAACTGGCTGCTATTCCAGAGGACCTGGGTTCAATTCTCAGCCCCCACATGGACACTCACAATCCATGTGAGCTCACAACTCATGGAAACATGCATGCAGGCAAAATAGCACCAATGTACATTCAAAGATTCAAGGCAAATCTTTGTGATGGCTCAGTATTTAAGAGCACTGTCTGCTCTGCCAGAAGTCCTGAGTTCATTTCCAAGCAAATACATGGTGGCTCACAACCATCTATGCTGGATCTGATGCCCTGTTCTGGCATGCAAATGTACACCTCTCCTGGACCACATCCTAACACATCATAGCCAACATTGGATTAAAGTCTTGGGAATTTTTTAAGTTAAAAAAATAAATTACATGCAACTTATGCCAACAGGCTCCTAAATCTCTTTCTCATAGTTTGATTTTTGTCTTGTGTCTTTGATCCTTGTTTAATTTAGTACCCTGCTGCAACTGATGTCTTCAACACTCCTTTTCCCAAAAATGCAGCTGATGGTAACCAAATGACCCTGACCTTGACCATTACAATCACTTTCCTCCTCCTCCTCCTCCTCCTCCTCCTCCTCCTCTTCTTCTTCTTCTTCTTCTTCTTCTTCTTCTTCTTCTTCTTCTTCTTCTTCTTCTTCTTCTTCTTCTTCTTCTTCTTCTTCTTCTTCTTCTTCTTCTTCTTCTTCTTCTTCTTCTTCTTCTTTTCTTTGAGACAGAGTTTCTCTGTTTGGCCCTGGCTGTCCTGGAACTCACTTTGTAGACCAGGATGGCCTTGAACTCAGAAATCCACCTGCCTCTGCCTCCTGAGTGCTGGGATTAAAGGCGTGTGCCACCACACCCAGCCACTTTCTTCTTTTAAAGACTCCATGAACTTACTTTTTTTGGAGGAATCTGTGGTTCCTCATCTGGTTGATCCTTATGACAGTGCCCTCACCCAGCAAAGAATAGACAGAGAACTGTCCCTGTTCCCTAAAGACTTTCAAGAGCCTAATGTAGAGCAGAGGTTAGCTGAGCTACAGTCTCCTCATATCAGGATATAAAGAGCTGTAGGTAACCCTGAGGCTTAGGTATAAGAGTTGTATTATAAATGTCAGCTGGGACCAGGCTCCACAAATGTGCATGTTGGCATTTTGTTATTTTTTTTTTCATAGAGAAGTTTTCTTGAGGAGTAGGGATTAAATTTAACTTCGAGAATAAGAGCAAGTATTTAGAATATAGTTAGGGATAATGGTTTAATAATGTGGTGGTTATAGATGGTAGAAGGACTTAAAACCAACTCAACAGTCCTGGTGTTGAAAACCTAGCCATCTGCCTAGGAATACTGAAATCATGGACCTTCTACCATGGTAAAATATGTTTTAACAATACTTGGCCATGCTCACCCTCACTGGACTAGTGCTAGTCTTCCAAAATAGGACAGAAAGAACAACATGTGGAAATGGTTGACTTTACCTGGATAGGCTCAAACAAGCTCAGTAACTTTCTCATATAGGAGTGTGTGCCTCTTGATGTTACACACTCTTAGTGAGCATTTCAACCTTGGGGTTATCTAGATTCTATTCCTCATTTATTACACTGAATTTGGGATAAGATAGACTTTCAAGAGATATAGACCCCTTTTCTAAAAGTACCCACACTGAGGGAAATATAGGTAAGAGACAACAGAGAGAGAGAAGACTGTGCCTGTCAGAGTCAAGACCACCGTTGCCCACCTTGGTCTGCTTTTATTCTGAAGTCTAAACTTCCTTGTTTGCTGAAACTCAAGCTAGACTGCTTGCTCAATTGTGCACAAGAACTTAAAGCGCTGCTGATCTTGAGACAAGGGGAGACTTGAGACATCCCAAAACAACCAGTGATTGTCCCTTAACCACTTGCAACAGCTGACAGTAATTTATATGTCATAAGGAGAAATTTAATTTAAAAATCATGAATATTTAATGATTCACTACAGAATTATCTTTTATCTTGGTATCATTACCTGAATGATACCAAGTCACAGGTAAAAGTCATTCTTCAAATTCCTACCTTCCCTTTGGAATTGGTCAACCATTAAACAAGCAATGTCACTGGGTAACCATTAGACAGGTATAAGTACTGTTTAATCATTAATCAGATAACAACACTACTTAGACATTAGAGGGAGTATGCCTTTGGTTATCCATTAGCTAGGAAGTTTATTGACTGCTCCACAAAGGGTGCAGGAGCGGCAGAACCTGCTTAGTCAGAAGAGAAATAAGCAATGAGTTCCAAACAGCAGTGTGTGAAACTGAATGATGGCAACTTCATCCCTGCACTGGGCTTTGGCACCTACAAACCGGAAGAGGTAAGAACAGTGGGGCTGTGGTGAATGGGTCAAGAGAAAATGGGCTGAGGGTGGGTGGAGAGAATGAAGCCATCAAGTCACTCACTTGCTATGTGACTCTGTGGGACTCAACTGGTTCTGTTTCTCTAGAGTATTGTACAAGGGGGAAGATAGTTTGACTTTGTTCTGTATGAAGATCTAATTACATCATCACTTACCAATATTTCCAATAACTGATCTTGGCTTGTTACAAGAATCAGTTACCAGTCCATAACACCATCAGCTTCCTTGATTGTATTCTAATGGCAGAGGAGGGAAGGGAAATTCCTCTGTTTAGCTATGAATTTCAGGTATTTTTCCCCTGTTAAATAATATAAGGCTTAGGGAAATGAGCATGTTGAATGTTTGCATAAATGTCTAAGGACTATCAAAGTTCTATTTTGAGGAGCTGTCAGTAAAATTCACAGTAAATGCTGCACTTGAGTTAAGTAAAGCCTCCACTTACAACTCTCAAATTGTGTGGACTAAGGGGACACTGCAATGTGATGCTGGTGTAAATGGTAATGGTGACATACTGGCTGGTCTTTGCTACTGTACCTTAGGAGTAGAACACAGTTGTCCAGAAGGTTCTCTGAAATGAGGTGACCAAAGAGGGCAATTTGCAAACTTTGAAGGAATTTTATATTTTAAAATCTTCCTTAGAGTCTCACGATTTTAAAAGAAGTGAATTATTCCTTTAACTTTGAATTCTTACATTTCTTATCTCTAAAATTTATGAAAATATTTGTGGAGTAACAATGGCCAAACTGCCCTGAATACAATTTACCTTCTCATAAATTTTCAAAGATCAAGAGTGAAGAAATATGATGATACTTAGTTACTTTATAGGATAAAGTGGCATGCAGAAGGGAAAGCAGCAGAGCTAGAGAGCTGGTTGAATGGTTAAGAGCATTTATTGCTCTTGCAGGGACCAGGGTTTGTCTCCCACCTGTCCCTTGGTGGTTTACAACCATCCATAATTCCAATTCTAGTAATCCAACATGGGACTCCATGGGCACTGCCTGCACATGATGCTCAGACATACATGAGGACAAAATATTCATACATAAAGTTAATCCAAAATATTGTTTAGAAAAAGAAAAAGAAGACAAGTGTCAAGAAGTCTCAGCCTGAGTATGTCTGCAGCAAGACAACCTGGGCAGGTTTCAGGGCTCAGTGCTGAGAATCACCATTTCACTTACTATAACTTCACTGAGAAAAGAAATTCTTTCTTTCTCTTCCTTCTCCCTGTCTCTCTCTCTCTCTCTCTTCATCTATTCCTTCCTTCCTTTCTTTTTTATTTGTTTTGAGAGGGGGTGGCTTGGAATTTGCTATGTAGAGCAGGTAGATTTGAACTCACAGAGATCTGCTTTCCTCTGCTTCTGGAACATTGGTATTAATGGTAGGGCATCATGTCCTGCTCTGAAGTTTTTAATATAATTGTGAATCCTCTAATTTTTAACATATGAATGTTCACAGCGTTACTCAAATCTGGCAGAGTAGGCAATAATTTTAAATTTAAGTCAGGTTATATCTTCACTAAATAAAGTAACTTTTGTTTTAATGGCCAGCAACTCAATGTCAATAATCCCTTACAAAATAAGGAACAACCAGCTCTCTATACAGATGATATTTCCATATATTGTTACAATTTGATGCAGAAAATAACTCAGTATTTCCTAGGAGTCTTTGCTAGAGGAAGATGCATAATTCAGAAGCAAATTTGTATTTCTTCTCTGTTTTGATCGAAGCACCCTTCTCCTGTTGTAGCTGTGACCCCACTACATAAATTATAACAAGACTATTCCTATATACTCAACCCTGTAAACTTTTCCAGAATACTGGCTGAATGTGAGGTCTATTTCAGGTGCTTTGATGCAACTGATGGACCACTGTTGTGTGGGTATGTAAAGGTCACGGATATGAACTTCTGGCGATTACCCAGGAAACACCCAGTGAAGATAATTTGATACTTACTACCCCAAATGCTCACCTAACCTGAGATATAGGAAAAGGATGATTCTACTGAAATCACGCTTGTGTATTTGGTCTCCACAATTTCTGTTGTAGATTCTGTTGTTTTAGAGGTGGTAGGATTTCAGTGGACAGGATCTAGACTCTTATTAAGCACTAAAGCTGTATGAGAATGACCTAGAAATATATAATTCCTTCAACTTCAGGAAATTGACCATCAGATCCATTTATGCCACTCTCTTCTGTGTCTTTAAAGACTTCCCTTTGTTCTTTCTTCAGGTTCCTGAAAATAAGCCACTGGAGGCTATCCAATTAGCTCTAGAGGCTGGGTTCCGCCATATTGATACTGCTTATGTGTACCAAACTGAAAAACATGTAGGGCAGTCTATTCGAAACAAGATTGCAGCTGGCCTTGTGAAAAGAGAAGACATATTCCTCACTACAAAGGTATTGTGTGTGTGGTGCTTAGGTGTACAGGTTAGTTGAAATGTAATATAAGCAAGCAAACACTAACTTGATTGGATCATTAAGTGGTAAAATATACATTCAGGTTCAACTCTTAGTTGCATATAATTCATAGACGAGTTCCAGCACGAAAAGCCAAAAAGATTATGACTTCCTACTGTATACAAATGCATAGTTCAAAATCCTTTATTTTTCTGAGCCTCGATTATATTTTATCATGGACTGTGAGTTCAGGTAAACTATGAAATTGTGGCTTCTATATCTCCTAGATAGCTTTGAAATCTGTTATATTCCAAAAACTACTTTTTACCTCTAAATACCAAATAGCAGTAAAAAGCAACCTTCATATTAAAGATCAGTTAAAGTGAATTTACTTGTGTCCATCACAGATTAGAATATTCACGTGGTGCTAGTGTTCAATAAAGTAAGCTTCCAATTCTTTTTTAATTGAAAAACAGATTGAATAATTAGAATAATAATTGGTTTCTGATCTCTTTACAATATAATCCAGAGACTGAATATTATTATTAGTTGATGGGAGTTTTATCTTTTGAGAACATTTCTTTCAATTTTGAAAGATTGAAAGCATCTTATAATGATGGCCATATGTATAAGTCACATAAATGGAAGCCACAAATAAAATAAAGAAAATTTTATTTATTAGTACTTTCTATTATGGTACAAAATGTACAAGCATTATGTAACATAAAGCCTCCATATGTGAATAATAATTTACTAATCTAGGATTTTTCCATTCTTTCATGCAAATAGCTTTGGTGCACTTTCCATAGACCAGATCTGGTTCGCTCTAACTTGGAGAAATCATTGAAAAACCTTCAGCTGGATTATGTTGACCTCTATATTATACATTATCCGATGCAAATGAAGGTAAGCAATTTAAATGACCAGATTTAATCAACTTTGACAATGGTGGGGCTATTATTTTTCACAAAGATCAAGATAAGTTTCTATTATATTTTTCTGTAAACTCAATTGCTATGTTCTATATTCTATACAAAGTAGATTATATAAGAAAATCATAAAATGGGAATCCCAAGAAATTGCTAGAATTTTAGATTTAAAGCTAATCTTGCATTTGTATGTTTTTGCACTTAATTCAGCCTTTCTTTGTGGCATTGAGACAATTCAAGTTTCTGGGTTATTGCCTCCTTATAGCGTCTTTGAGTTTACTATCATCAAAATTAGACTTGAATATAACCCTAATTTACCATCCTTAGTGGATGTAGTTGACTTTGGTGCAAATAAACTCAGATAGAAAAAGACAACTGATTGGCCTGGGTCATGACTCAATTTCATTATTGCTGGAGATCAAGTTCGTATGACTACTGAGTTTCTCAGTGATAGAAAAATATCTCATCAGAAATGTACTCGTCCATCTGGTACAAAGTTGAGCAGTCCTCTGAGCGGGGAGTGAGGATTATACAAATGACAGAAAAGAAGACTCAGGCAAAGGTTAGAAATTGGGAGGATTGTTCAGTCACTAATGCAGCAGCCCCAAGTTTAATTCTCTTGGGTTTTATATACATTTTAGTATCATGGGATACAATGTCATAAGCCAGCAGAGACAATGGCTGATGTACTTTTGATATCTGTTCTCATCTGGAGGCCTCCCTATTCCTCCTTGTTCCTTCCTCCAAGATTACAGAACATTCGGTCCCTCTCCTTGAATATCAAATGTATGCCCTCTTATCATTCCATGTGTCAGCACTCAAGGAAATTTGCCAGTAGATCCTGGCCTGCCAGGAGACCTGACTGCCTGACAGGAAGAATTTCACAGAAGAAGGCAAAATGTCTCCCGACACAGAATAATCAATAAGAAGTGAAAAAATAATAGATATCAGCTAGGAAGCCAAGGGTATATCTGTGAGAACACTGTATAATAATAATTAATAATAATAATAGATATGTAAAATTACATGATATATACAAGAGAAAGTTCAAGCACCCAAAAATACTACTTAAGATTTCACATTCAAATCACTCTGTAAATATAAATACATAGCATGGTGCTCCACTTAATGAATATTTAGTGTTCCAATTCTAGCTATTCCTGTGAGACACCATGTTTATTCAGATCATCACACAGACTATTTCTATTCCAGCCAGGCGAAGCTCTGTTTCCTGAAGATGAGCATGGGAAAACATTATTTGACACAGTGGATATCTGTGCTACATGGGAGGTGAGCAGTTGGAAGAGGGACAACGGAGGAGTTAAGGGAGGGAGCCACAGGGGTACAGAAGAATATGGGAATGTGCTTCTGGGTGTAGGCATTCTTTATGTTTACAAAGTTTGTCACTGGAGTTCCTGTGATGTGACAGAGGGAAATGGAGTATTCAGGACAACAGGAATGACTGGATTCTGCTGTGATACTCATTGTGAACATCACTGCTTCTTAGCAAGGACCCAGGGATACTATGTGGTTGTCACTTTCTTCCTCTGCTATCTTCAGTCTTTTGGTTTTTGTCATGTTCAGTGTCAGGGATCATTCAGGCAGTGTCTCCCTAGGCTGACTTTCTCAATGTTAGCATGATGATGATCAAATTCAGGGTCTTTCACACTGTGGCAAGGCCTCTGCCAATGAGCTATATGTGCAGAGTGGACACTGATCATTTAATAGCTCCATCTTGCATTTATTTCGATATAAATATGACTCTTTACAACTCCTTCATTCCTAGGCCATGGAGAAGTGTAAGGAAGAAGGACTGGCCAAGTCCATTGGGGTGTCCAACTTTAATAGCAGGCAACTGGAGAAAATTCTGAATAAGCCTGGGCTCAAATATAAGCCTGTCTGCAACCAGGTGGGAACACTCACATGCCTCTTAACCTCACATCCATTTCCTTATTTCTGTTTTGATGCCTCCAGTCTGGTTGCCCCTTCTTTAATTCATCTTATTTTCATGGAAAGAAGATTATAAGATAAGTGTCACTGTATCAAAAGATTCTTAGAGATTCTAAAATAAAATATTGGATTATTAAAATGTGGAGATTTAAAGTATTCCTGGAAGCAGATGTCAGTAGGAGTATTTAAGGATCAAAATAGACTTATCCTTGAGCTGGAAAATGTATCTCCATATATATACATACATACTTATAAGTACATATACTTATTGTATTTTTCATTACTTTTTATGGGACCCACATGAAGACCAAGCTTCATATCCATTCCATATCTGCAGGGGGCCTAGTTCCAGGCCTTGTATGCTCTTTGGTTGATGGTTCAGTCACTGATAGACACCAAGGGTCCAGATTAGGTGACCTTTTTGGTCTTTCTGTGGAGTTCCTGTCCCTTCAGTGTTCCTCGATACTTCATTCAACTCTTTGACAAGATTTCCAAGATTTGTCTAATGTTTGGCTGAGATTCTCTGCATTTGTTTTGGTTAGCTGCTTGGTGATGTCATTATGTAACATCTTAACACTCTGGGGAAGTAGTATGAGGAACATAGGAAACACTGAACACTGTTTTTACAACTGCCTCCAATGTAAAACCAAAATACAAAATTGAAACCAATGAATAGTAGAATGTCATGGAGAATGTTCCGATAACACTTTTTGAATTCTTAATTGCTAATCTAAATGGCCTGAGAAACAAAAGTGCCTTTGTCACCAACTGTGGCAAAGTTCGATGCATGTTTCTTTTTATCCATGGTGAAGTAGCTTCTTCATCCAGACAAGAATCAATTGTTCTTATACATACAAGTGTTTTACATAAAGTATCAGTCAAATGTTAACAGATAGATTATGGTTGCTTTTAAGGCCAGGACGAGAGAAGGCTTTAGTGCAGAATTCTATCAGACATTCAAAGAAGACCTAACACCAGTATTCTTCAAACTATTCCACAAAATAGAAACAGAAGGTACTCTACCCAATTCATTCTATGAATCCACAGTTACACTGATACCTAAACCACACAAGGACCCAACAAAGATAGAGAACTTCAGACCATTTTCCCTTATGAATATCAATGCAAAAATACTCAATAAAATTTGTGCTAACCAAATCCAAGAATACATCAAAACAATCATCCATCATGATCAAGTAGGCTTCATTCCAGGTATGCAGGGATGGCTCAATATAGGAAAATCCATCAATGTAATACTCTATATAAACAAACTCAAAGAAAAAAAAACACATGATCATCTCATTAGATGAGAAAGCATTTGACAAAATTCAACATCCCTTCATGGTAAAAGTCTTGGAAAAATCAGGAATTCAAGGCCCATACGTAAACATAATAAAAGCAATATGGAGCAAACCAGTAGCCAATATCAAACCAAATAGAGAGAAACTTGAAGCAGTCCAACTAAAATCAGGGACTAGACAAGGCTGTCCACTCTCTCCCTACCTATTAAATATAGTACTCAAAGTCCTAGCCAGAGCAATTAGACAACAAAAGGAGGTCAAAGGGAAACAAATTGGAAAGGAAGAAGTCAAAATATTACTATTTGCAGATGATATGATAGTATACTTAAATGACCCCAAAAATTCCACCAGAAAACTTGTAAACCTGCTAAACAACTTCAGCAAAGTGGATGTATATAAAATTAACTCAAACAAATCAGTAGCCTTCTACTCAAAGGATAAACAGGCCTTAGAAAGAAGTAAGGTAAATGACACCCTTCACAATAATCACAAATAATATAAAATACCTTGGTGTGACTCTAACTAAGCAAGTGAAATATCTGTATGATAAGAACTTCAGGTCTCTGAAAAAAGAAATCAAAGATCTCAGAAGATGGAAAGATCTCCCATGGTCATGGATTGGCAGGATTAATACAGTAAAAAATGGCCATCTTGACAAAAGCAACCTACAGATTCAATGTAATCCCCATCAAAATTCCAAATCAATTCTTCATAGAGTTAGAAAGAGCAATTTGCAAGTTCATTTGGAATAACAAAAAACCCAAGTTAGCAAAAACTACTCTCAACAATGAAAGAACTTCTGGGGAATCACCATCCCTGACATCAAGCTATATTAAAGAGCAATAGTGATAAATACTGTATGGTATTGGTACAGAGACAAAGAGGAAAATCAATGGAATTGAAGACCCAGAAATAAACCCAAATACCTATGTTCACTTGATATTTGACAAAGGAGCTAAAACCATCCAGAGGGAAAAAGACAGCATTTTTAACAAATGGTGCTGGTTCAACTGGTGGTAAGCATGTAGAAAAATGCAAATCTCTTTCTTTAGGGATTTGAAGTTCTTATCAGACAGATCTTTCACTTCCTTAGAGTCACACCAAGGTATTTTATATTATTTGACTATTGTGAAGGGTGTTGTTTCCCTGATTTCTTTCTCATCTCGTCTGTCCTTCATGTAGAGGAAGGCCACTGATTTGTTTGAGTTAATTTTATATCCAGCTACTGCACTGAAGCTGTTTATCAGGTTTAGGAGTTCTCTGGTGGACTTTTTAGGGTCACTTATGTATACCATCATATCATCTGCAAATAATGATATGTTGACTTCTTCCTTACCGGTTTTTATCCCCTTGATCTCCTTTTGTTGTCAGATTGCTCTGGCTAGGACTTCAAGTACTATATTGAATAGGTAGGGAGAAAGTGGGCAGCCTTGCCTAGTCCCAGATTTTAGTGGGATTGCTTCGAGTTTCTCTCCATTTACTTTGATGTTGGCTATTGGTTTGCTGTAGATTGCTTTTATTATGTTTAGGTAGGGGCCTTGAATTCCTAATCTTTCCAAGACTTTTATCATGAAGGGGTGTTGGAATTTGTCAAATGCTTTCTCAGCATCTAATGAGATGGTCATGTGGTTTTTGTCTTTGACTTTGTTTATGTAGTGGATTACATTGATGGATTTCTGTATATTAAACCATCCCTGAATCCCTGGGATGAAGCCTACTTGGTCATGATGGATGATAATTTTGATGTGTTCTTGGATTCGGTTTGCAAGGATTTTATTGAGTATTTTTGCATCGATATTCATAAGGGAAATTGGTCTGAAGTTCTCTTTCTTTGTTGGATCTTTGTGTGGTTTAGGTATCAGAGTAATTGTGGCCTCATAGAATGAATTGGGTAGAGTACCTTCTGTTTCTATTTTGTGGAATACTTTGAGGAGAGTTGGAATTAGGTCTTCTTTGCAAGTCTGATAGAATTCTACACTAAACCCATCTGGTCCTGGGCTTTTTTTAGTTGGGAGACTATTAATGACAGCTTCTATTTCTTTAGGTGATATGGGACTGTTTAGAACATTAATCTGATCCTGATTTAACTTTGGTACCAACCAATTCTTATCTCCTTGTACAAAGCTCAAGTCCAAGTGGATCAAGGACCTCCACATAAAACCAGATCCACTGAAAGTGGGGAAAATCCTCAAACACAGGGGTACAGGAGAAATTTTCCTGAACAGAACACCAATGGCTTGTGCCCTAAGATCAAGAATAGACAAATGAGATTTCATAAAATTGCAAAGCTTCTGTAAGGCAAAGGGCACTGTCAATAGGACAAAATAGCAACCAACAGATTGGGAAAAGATCATTTTTAAATCCTACATTCTATAGAGGGCTAATATCCAATATATACAAAAAACTCAAGAAGTTAGACTCCAGAGAACCAAATAACCCTATTCAAAATGGGGTACAGAACTAAACAAAGAATTTTCAACTGAGGAATACCAAGAAGCACCTAAAGAAATGTTCAACATCCTTAGTCATCATGAAAAGAGATTCTATCCTGAGATTCCATCTCACACCAGTCAGAAAGGCTAAGATCAAAAACTCAGTTGACAGCAGAAGCTGGTGAGGATGTGGAGAAAGAGGAACACTCCTCCATTGCTGATGGGATTGCAAACTAGTACAACCACTCCAGAAATCAGTATGGTGGTTCCTCAGGAAATTTTCATTACTTTTTAATTAAATAAAATGAGAATAAATGTATTTTTGTAATATATATTGAATATACATTTTATATTTATTATGTATGTTATTTTAATTATAGTTATAATATAAAACATTTAATTCTAATTATAAAAATAAGACATGTATACTATATAAGATATGTAATGATATATAAATACAAATTAAATGTAAAACATAGAAATATAAGTATTTTCCTTAATTTTTAAAGTAACATTTGTGTGTATGTGCTCATGATTGTGTGTGTGTGTGTGTGTGTGTGTGTGTGTACATGTGTGTGTGTGTGTACACATATGTTATGGTGGATATGTAGAAAACAGAAGATAATATGTGAGTCTCATGTAGCAAACTCAGTTCTAATTGGCAGCAAAGATCTTAAGCCACTGCACAATGTCCCTGACCCTATTATTACAACATTCTTACGAACTTGTTCAAAGCAGGTTCTTTGATTTTTTTTCACCTTCAGAGAGCTTAGAAAGATCCCCCAAGAATGAAGATGTTATCAGACATTGTTAGATTTGTGTTTAGAGACATTGCAATAGTTCTCTTATATAATCTGAATCTCCCTATATTTAAATTTCTCTATTTCTGGAGACATCTTCAAGCCAACACTATGTTTTCTGTTTGTAATTTGCAAAACAGAATTAAACTCCAAGATATGGTTCATAGAACTGGATTATCACAGGAAAATTATTTTGTGTCATATTAGTAATATAGACAAGAAATTAAGTTTTAAAGACACAGATTACATTATATTGATAATCTAAATATGTTACATTTCCTTTATCAGGTACTTGCCTTTAATGTTTCTCTATTACATTAACATTAGCATCTCGTATAATCATATATGTTTGTTCGCCCATCTACAGGTGGAATGCCATCTCTACCTGAACCAGAGCAAGCTGTTGAACTACTGCAAGTCAAAGGACATTGTTCTAGTTGCCTACTGTGCTCTTGGATCTCAAAGACCTAAGCGATGGTAAGAAAGGCAATAGGGAGTTTACTTCAAACACCAGTGCAGGTGAAGTCTTTTCAGTACTATCAACTCAATTTCCAGAAGCTCAGTTTGAAATGGCTTAGAGAGAGAGGGTAGAATTTGCATTTTTTAGGAGACTGCAATGATGGAAATGTTGCTGGTCCAAGGACTCCTTTGAAGACCCCAGGTTTTGAGTGGGTACCCTATGAGTTCAGAAGCCTCCTAAAGATTCCCAACTTTTGAAGTTAAAGATTTCTGCCTTTTCTTCCAGGGTAGACCCAAGCTCCCCAGTTCTCTTGAATGATCCAGTTCTTTGTGACATGGCAAAAAAGCACAAGCGAAGTCCAGCTCAGATTGCCCTTCGCTATCATCTTCAACGTGGAATTGTGGTTCTTGCCCAGAGTTACAAAGAGAATGAGATAAAAGAGAACATACAGGTGACCAGGGAGGTTGCAGACCTCCTACATGCTATCTCACTATCTTGCCTCTATTTTCTTCTTTGAAATCTCTCAGGGAATTTTGTTTTCTGAGTCAATCTCTTAGCATTTCTTACACATGTGAGACTTCATTTGCATTCACAAGTGCTCTGTACTGAACACGAATGTCAAGTTAACTTGATAGTATTAGTTTCAGAGAGAGCACAGAGATTTAGGATCCAGCATGAAGTCAGTCATGCACTTGTGAACAGCTCCGTTGCAAGGGATCTCTTTATTGCTTGCTGAAATGAGAGTGTAAGTTTGGATAGATATTTTGATATGACAATTTTTGATGCTTTATTTTGTACTTGACCTGCATAGTCACGTATTTTATTTTATTTTTTATTCATTTTTAAGTTTATGTGTATAGATATTTTGGCTGACTATATGTATATGTACCATACACATTCCTGGTGCCAGCAGAGGCTAGAAAATGGTATCATGTACCCTAGAACTAGAGGTGTAAATAGTGGTGAGCGGCCCTGTGGGTGCTGGGGATCAAACTTGCCCAAAAAGAGCAGCTAGTGCTCTAAATTACTGAGCCATCTCTACAGGCCTGAACTCACACATTTTAATATGGATGTATTTATTTCTTTTGAGTTGCTTCTCTAGCTAAGTGCATATTATTTTCCTGAAGACTTACCTATGCAGATAATCTTTTATTTTCAACTACAAGAACTATGCTGTACTATTACCTAAAGTAGTTGCAAAGTGAACAAGTTGCAACATAGAGCTTTAATATAAAGAGTCATACTTAGTTCACTAGTCTATGATCTTAAATTCTTTTTTAGTTTGGCTTGAACAGTGAGGGATCTCTCTAGCTGAAGTTCACTATGTGTTCATAAAACTGTTGTATATGTTTGCAAGATGATGAGGTCCATCTACCTGAGGATTCAGTTTGTCTCTTAACTGATGTTTCTTAACTTCAAATAATTTTCTTTCAGTAACCAAATGGCATAGGCTTCACCTCACCATGTGTTCTCCTTCAAGACACTGAGTAGATATTTGCAAAGACTTTAAACTTAGGCAAATAATTATTATTATATCATTTTCTCCTACTAATTTGTAGAGGTTAATGCAAGTTAAAAAAAAATAAAAACATTAAGAGCTGGGAGATAGCTCAGTGCCAAAACTCTTGCCTAGCAACCATGGGACCGATTCTCCAGAACTCTCTTAAGATTCCAAGTGGATGTGGTGTTCCCCTCTATCTCCAGCCTTGTAGGCAGATAGGGGATTCCCCAGAATAATCCAGCTAGTAAAAATAGTCATATTGGTGAGTTATGGTCTGATGGAGAGACCCTCCCCTAATGAATGAGGTACAATTGCTAAGAGGATGAAGTCTGATATGAACCTCAGGTTTGCACACACACACACACACACACACACACACACACGCACACACACGTACCCCTACATGTGCAAACAAGAATAAATATATACATTCTTACATATATTCATTCATTCACTCTCTCTCTCTCTCTCTCTCTCTCTCTCT
>NC_034605.1:9542482-9550102 GCF_900095145.1 Mus pahari | reverse complement strand
TATATATATATATATATATATATATATACACACACACATGAGCTAAAGCCCTTCTTTTTATTGTGATTATTCCTTTACTTTGTAGTTAAATATCATGTTCTGTCTTCACTAAGAATAGAATGCTATATGCCTTTTTTATTACAGATGTGTTCCAAACTCTTCTTTAATTGAAGTGCAATTTATGAAGTCATGTAAAATAAAACTTCAAAGAACACTTAAATAATTTTCTAAATGTCTATGTGGTGTTGCATGCAAGAATACTTATATCCATGGATTTTCTCTGTCTTATTTATGCTCACCCTTTCTCAAATTATGTTGGAATATCAGTCTTGCTGAACAAAGTGACAATCATTTTGATCTACCTTCTTGTATTTAAAAATATGACAAATTACTTCAATAGTATGAATGTTTAAACAAGACCTGGATAAGAATAGTACCAAAAGTCACCCTATATGAAGGGCAGAGCTCTCATGAAGGTGCATCCTTAGACAAAGAGCTGCAGGCAATAAAAGTTTTCTAAGATCCTAAGAGCAAAAGAATTAGTCTTGCTTAGGATAAGTTCCTTAATTGTTCATTCAGTACCAACTAATTAGACATTAAATCATATATATACAAGCAACACTAAGTAGATTCAGCAGGCTGTGTTTGTGTATGTGAGTGTGTGTGTGTGTGTGTGTGTGTATTGGTATGTATATGTGTAGTGATAATTGAACAAAAGAGAACATGAATATGAGAGAGAGTAACAGGGAGACACGTGAGACTTCTAGTGAGGACAAGAAAGGG
This sequence comes from Mus pahari, assembly GCF_900095145.1. Classification (NCBI taxonomy): domain Eukaryota; kingdom Metazoa; phylum Chordata; class Mammalia; order Rodentia; family Muridae; genus Mus; species Mus pahari. Next base: position 9,549,319 of record NC_034605.1, on the reverse strand, counting down.
GGTGGCGAAATAACATAATTATATTTTAAATTAAGAATAAACATATGATTGAACAGATAATTCATACACATGTATATATGATTTTCATAATTTATTATTGTTTACCTTGATTATATCTTTCAGTGTTTAGATAGATTTCCAGTCTTTAGGTGTGTACTAAATTTGTTCATCAGTTGAGAAAACCTGAAGTTTTGAAATAGTGAGAAATTTAATATGTAACTATGGTGGGAGTTTTCAATTTTAGGTGGTTTTTAAAAGGTATTTTAAATAACTTTCTTACTGCTTTTCTATTAGGGAATTTGTGGATATTGTTAGGTTTTTTTGATAGGAAAGTGGTTCTATTTATCATCTCTTAATAATATATTCTCAGTTCTTTTGATGTTTTTTAAATCTAAAGAAAAGTTGAATCACTGATTTTTACTAGATGGATGAGTTATTAGACTGTTGACATGTTAAGCCCTTTCCCCTCCCTTTTCCCCTCCTTTCTTCCCTCTTTCTCCCTCCCTACCTTCATCCCTCTTCCCTTCCCCTTCCATTTTCCTTCTCTCTCTTCCTACCATCCTCTGTTCTATTGATTTATCCCTATTTTTAGAGAAAAAAAGAACAATGATTGGTTTTAAGAAATTAGTAAAATCTATTTTATTTTTATGGAAAGTATTCTCTACAAGTCAAATCCTTTGTTCTTTGGAATTGAATACTTGCCTAATTCTTGCATTAAATTGTGTTGTAAAGAAAATTGTTAATATTTTGACAATTCATTATGTGGGATATAGAAAGCTAATTGTATTCACATAAATATTTGGATTATACAGTTTGGAAATTTATTTTGGCTTGCTTGGAAACAATCTCTATGGTCTTTGAATAAAATCAAACTTGTATCTGTTGCATCTCCTTTTATCTGTATTGTTCTGCCTGAACATATCTGAACAATTATTTCCTTGAACTTTTATCTGACACCCATTGACCACTTGAGTATCTTTTTTTTATCTTTCATATTTTAGAACCTTTTAGATATTAAAAATTGCCTTTCAAAATAAAATGTGATTTACTTGGGTTTTAAGACTTGCAAGTGTGTAGTGTCCTAAAGGGTTTTTAATTTTTTCAATAGGTATTTGAATTTGAGCTGCCCTCAGAAGATATGAAAATCCTAGATAGCTTGGACAGAAATTTAAGATATGCACCTGCTCCATTGTAAGTTATTCTGAAAAATAGGCTACAATTTATTTTAATTCATGTCTTTTCCTTTCCAGTGAATGCTAGCTCAGAAACAAAAAACTTCCTTAGTTTCTTGAAAGCTGCCATTAGTACAGTTATTTTAACAATTGCTTTTCCCATTTCTGAATTACAGATATGTTAATACTAAAGATAAAGTTTATGAAGAGATGTAAAACCTAGGGAAAAATATTTAGTTGGGAAAAAAACTCCTTCATTGATTAAGTTGATAGTCATTAAAATGTTTTTCTCTGCAAGTTTAGGTACATCTTCTCCCACTGAGTCCATGGTTATATAATCCGATAGTTCATACATATTTCAAATAAAGACAAACATTCAATATGTAATCCCTTTTTACTCGTGGAGATTTTAATTCAAAATAGAAATAAGTATAATAATGTTTAAAAGTGGTAAATAGTTTGCAAAGATGAGCATGTCCATTAGCATTGCTAAAAGAATTTTTTAATTAATAAAGCAAAATAAAGGATATGATGAGACACAATGCAAGTCAGAGAGTGGCAAGTCAGAGAGTGGCAAGCACTCAGGAATCCTGGCCACCTGTTAAATGGTTTAGTAAGTAATGATTTTTGCCAATTTATGTTTTGTGTGTGCTAAAGCATAAAGATCTACAAATTATATAATAACCTTGCTTTTTTGACATAGAAATCTATCTTATCAATGGCATTCTTTGTATGAATGTAACAGAATATATTGTGTTTAATGGATAGTATATAAAAACAAATGAGTTAGTTAAATGAAAAGAAATTAGTACCTAAAAGCTGCATTATCCATATACCTTGTAATGATTAGTGTTCAGACTCACACTGAACAGGATATTCCCTTTATGCTTTTCCTGACTGACTGAAATGTGACTCAATCTTACCTTCTGTGCTTTGGCAGGCTGACTGTAGAAGCCAAAAGAAAAGAGCGTTTTGTGAATGCCTATCTCTCTAGATCATACTGATCTTGTCAAGGAAATTTAATATGAAAAATTCAGTTACTATATCCTTAAAAGATTTTCTTCATAGTCAAGTTTATGAAAATGAAAATAGCATATTCCACAATTGGGAATTGAAAATGAAGTGGTCAAGTCTAATGATAGCATCATAGATTTCTGCTTTTGTTACCATAGAAATAAATCCAAGAATTAATGTTTCACATTTTTCTTTTCTTTTTTAGTGGAGAGGGTCACCCAGAATACCCGTTTTCTGATGAATTTTAGTGTAGAGACCTGTGTCATGACTTCTCCACACAGCTCCAAGTCTCTTCATATGGATAGTGATGTGTGTGACATCCCAGATGATGCAGATTCAACATGTGTCACTTCTGCTCAGTCTGAGCTGCCTGACAACCCTCCTTTAGCCAGAGCTGTGTCCACCAGTCCGGAACCTAAGTCACCACATTTTTATCATTCTTTGACATTGTTATAATACTTGTTATAAAGGTCTTTCTCTGGAAAGGATTGTCAGTGTTGCTTGTGTGGTTTGTTTCCTTTTGAATGATTGAGACCAAAAAGTAACTTCTATGGAACTCTGGGGATAGAGTTTAGGAAATGATAACCTAAGGGGAAGTGGTGGGTGTGTGGAGGGGGAGACTCTTGGCTCTAGGGAAGTTGCAGTTAGCAGGTACTTATGGGAGGGATCATCTGGCCTGTGACACATTGCATGTAGTCCGTGGTTCTTAGTATGGAAGGTGAAGAATTCTTGACTGACTAGCAGTACCTGGTTTCCCGCACAGAATCTAAATAACAGAGTTCTGGACTGAGGAATGAGACATTACTGAAATAGTATGGAACCAAGAGGTGACAGGAGGGTTGAAGAAGGCCCTGATCTTTGGATATAGTGATATGCCATTAAATAGAGTGGCCTGTCCTTCAAGAGAAATCGGAAGAAGGGTGGGGGTGATTCCCCAGCCTCCTCACCAACAGAGGAAGAGCAGGAGCAGAGGGAAATCAGCGCCTGCAGCGATGAGGGCACTGCCCAAGAAGGGAATGTGGCTGCCACCCCTGAAAGCCAAGAACCCCAGGCCAAGGGGGCAGAGACCAGCGCTGCCTCCAAGGGAGGAGACACGGAAGAGGAGGCAGGGCTTCGGGCTGCAGAGCCATCCACTCCCTCAGGCCCAGAGAGTGGCCCCACACCTGCCAGTGCTGAGCAGAATGAGTAGCTGGGTAGGGGCAGGTGGGTGATCTCTAAGCTGCAAAACTGTGCTGTCCTTGTGAGGTCACTGCCTGCACCTTGTTACATGATTGGGTTTGGAGGAGAGGACGAAATGGTGAAGGCCTTCAGTTAAATTGCCTATTTTCGTTGGCATGCCCAGCTTGTGTGTTCCAAGGAATGGCTGCTAGTGTTATAGGCTGAGATAATGGGAAGAGTTGGGAGAAGGAAGGTTGGAGGATATATTTCTGATCCACTGGGAATAGATCCACTGGGGTCAGAGAAGGAGTGGGTGATTGAATCTGGAGAAACAGAAGAAAGGTGAAGATCTTCAGTCAGCCTACCTGCTCCCCTGGAAAGAGTGGTCTTTGAGTTAACAGGGGGGGGGGGCTCTGAGGTTCAGTGCTGGGATAAAGCAGTGAGTCAAGGTGGGAAACAGACTAGGAGAAGACCTGTGAGATCCACGGGAGATGGGGTGCTGAGCAGCAGTAGGGAAGGCAGAAACATATGTATAGTTGTAAAGCTGGTGCTGAAACATGGAGATTGGGTCTGGAGGAATAGAGGAGATGTGAAAATCTGCAGGAAGCTCTCCTGTTTCCATGGCAAGGGTGACCTGAAGGTTCACCTGTTGGATTTGGGGGCTGGGATAAAGTAACAAGTTGAGGGAGGAGATTAGGAGGGGAGATCTTTGGGATCTACAAGAGACAGGGTGAGGAAAGTCTGCCACAGGTGTTCTACTGAAGAGCTGCGAATATCTTGGGGGATTGGATCTGGGGAACAGAGGGAGAGGTGAAGATCTTTAGTCGGACTACCTGGCTCTCTGGCAGAAGTGGCCTGTGTATTAATAGTGGGTGCCTGCTGCATTTGCAGAATGGATAAATTGGGAGAGGGAAGTTAGTGGGGGAATGACTGTGGGATCCACATGAGATGTGGTCAGAGAGAGAAAGAAAGGCTACATACACCAGGTGTTCTGTTTCAGAGCTAAAGATGAAACTGGGGGATTGGATTTGGAGAAGAAAAGTGAATGGTGAAGATCTTCGGTTATCTTAACTGTTTCCCTGGCCTGCTCAGCTGGCTGGTTCCCTGGAGTGCTTGATGTTATTGGAGACTGGGATACTAGGACAAGTTCTGGAAAGAAAAGTTAGAGGAGAAGATCTTTCTGACCCATGTGAATGGGTCAGACAGGGCGGGAGACCTCAACAGGTACTCTGCTCCAGATCTACAGATGAGACTAAGAAATTGCATCTAGAGAAAAAGGAGAGATGAGGATCTGCAGTCAGATCTGCTTCCCTGACAGGTGTGTCTTCCTCATTGTTTTAATTTTTTTCTTTTATTTCTTGAGATTATGATGTAATTGCATCATATTCTATTCCCTTTCTACCCTCAAACATTCCCTTGATCTTTTACAAATTCGCAGCCTCTTTGTCATTATTGTTATATATTATATATTATATGCTATGTATTATATACTTTATGTTTTTTATGTTATGTTCATGTGTTATGTGTTATATGGCATATGGCATATGATATCCGATATATTATGCTATATTATATATTATATATCATACATCATAAATATTATATATAATAAATATTAATGTTATGCTGTATATATAGTACACACATATATTTCTAAATAAACAACTATAATGTGCTCTTCATGTGTTTTGTTACTTGTATATCTGCTTTCAGGGCTGACCATAGGATACTGGACAATCAGGTGATGTATTCTTCCTTGTGGGAGACTCTTACTCCCACTCTCAGCGTTTCATAGCTAGTCTTCTGCATTATGCCTGTGGTGTTGATCAATCTTTCAACAGCATTTAGATCCAAAGAGGTTCATGCTCTCAGAGGAGTTAAGAGTTTTAAAATATTTTGAATGCATTGAGAAATATGAAAATGCTGGTAAAGTGAGGAATAGGTGGCGGAAAATTATTTTCTTCGTTAGCTTCAACTAAGTTATAGACCTTTATATGATTGGCTTAATCCTTTCAGGAATATTAATTCCATGACAAGAACCTGAGAAAGAGTTCTACGCATTGTCCACTGAAAGACCAAGTCTTCCTCCCGTGTTCCCTGGCCCTCCCTTCACGTGTATGCTGAGATCATGGTGTGGCTGGCAAAGCAGAATGCAGTAAAACAGGAAATTACACAGTAAGTGAAGAAAAGTCACATTTCCAAAGGTTCCTCTTAGAAAAGTTCTGTCCTGTGATTTGTCAATTATTTGCTTGATTATATCTTTTGCTGCACAAAAGTTCTAAACTCTGGTGACTTCTCAGCTTTTTTCTTTTTGATTCCCATAACTTCCAGATATCACGGTCTACTCTAGCATCAAAGCCCTTAGTTTTACTGTCTTATCATCTAAATTAAAATCTTGAATCAGTTTTAAGATGATTATCATATGTTATGTGAGATAAAGAACTGAATTCTTTGTCTGCATTTTAGATTTCGGTTTTACTCAGTTGCATCAGTTGAAATCTATCTTAGTCTCAATGAAAGGCTTTGACATCTTGCCAAACATCAGTGGCCTACATGCATGGATATTCATTTCTGGGTTCTTAAACATACTACATGTTTGTCTTTATTTCAAAGATATTCTTTTAAATGTGACATATCATTTAATTCTACATAAACATCAAAATTTACATAATAACAGGGTACCATCCGATCTTTTAATAATATTTAAATCAGAAAAAGTTAATATTCAGTAATACATTTTACATATACATAAAATGTATACAGTACATTCTGTGCCTTCAAAAATGGATGACTTTTTATAGAATAAACATTCAAACTATAATATAGAGGTTTAAAAACTATATTTTAAAACTATATTTATCTTCCTATACAACAGCACATTAGAGTTTCTTTCCTATACCAACTATTCCTTGGTGTGCATTATTAGTCCTTCGCTATCTCCCTCCCCCATACTCTCTCAGCTTCTATAATGGCCATTATACTCTTAATTTCTTCCAAAGCATCATTTTTGCAAATTTTACAAATTTGTGAATGACTGCTTACCATTTTTGTTTTGACATGTAGTTCTAGTAATATAATTATTCCTAGGTTAATTTATGTGGTATCAAATGGTAAGCAAAGCCATTTTAGATTAATAGCTTTCTTTTGTATACATATCCAATGCTTTCTTTACTTATTGCTCAGTTAGTGGATGATGGATACCAATTCTTTTGTCAGATGTCAGAATGGTGACACCTTCTTGTTTGTTCCCCATTTTCTTAGAGTACATTTGCTCATTTCTTCACTCTAAGGTGGCACTTATCTTTGATGGTGAAGATTGTGTCATGGAATCAATCCTGTGTTCTGATACAATCTCCTATTCTGTTTTCAGTGGCAATAACCTAAGGGTGTGGGGAAGGAGATCAGAAAATAAAAATAATAGGAAGGTTGCATAAGCAGTTTCTTGTGCCAAATTGAGGAGAACAATGGCTTCCCTTTGGTTCTGGCCTGAAAG
>NC_034605.1:9540958-9542147 GCF_900095145.1 Mus pahari | reverse complement strand
GGTTTCTCTGTATAGGCCTGGCTGTCCTGGAACTCACTTTGTAGACCAGGCTGGCCTCAAACTCAGAAATCTGCCTGCCTCTGCCTCCTGAGTGCTAGGATTAAAGGCGTGCACCACCACACCCGGCGAAGAAGTTCTTATTATGAGAAAATGAATCAAAGAATGATAATATTGTGTGTTAAGTCTAACTGAGTAAAGGTGTTATTTTTTGAGCAAAAATTACAAAGTCATACCCCAATGTTTATGAGCTGGAAAAATCAGTAAAGCTTTTGCTATTGCCACCAGAGCAGTAGTCCGTCTGTCTCTTTAAGGCGTTCCGAAGCTGGCCTTCGTCACCAAATAAGTGTATTGAGAAGTACAGTTTTCATTATATACAGTTTTCTGTATAAGCATATACAGTTTTCAGTAGGGAGATATGACAGAATCAGCAGGAAACTGTTATATAATGGAACAAAGTCATGAGAAAACTGATCAAGCAGGATATCTCAAGTGCATCACACACCAAACACAGAGTCCTTGGAATTGATAACCATCTCCCATGTGGGTGGAAAGAGCTGAGTTCTCAGAATGATGTTGGAGTTCGTAGAGTCCTTGGAATTGATAAACATCTCTGCTTCAGGTGGAAAGAACTGAGTTCTCAAAATTAAGCTCCAGATTATTACTGGCTTCGCCAAGCCTCTTTCTTGCTTTAGACAAGGAGTTATGTTCCTTCTCCATGCAACAGGTACCCAAGAGAGACCCTTGGGTGAGCCTGGCTGTGGGACTATGAAAGGCAGCCTGTTTTCTGGTCGAGCTAGGTTTAAACCCCAGAGACCCAGCAGATAACTCTACAATGGATGGAAGGCCTGTTTGCCATGCTCCCAGACACTATGCTCCTGACACAAGGCCCCAGCTCCATAATTCTCAAGTCCGACTCTGCCAGTTCCACGCGATCCTCAGACTGTGCTTCCCCACCTCCAGAGCAGGATCCTTCCTGCAGCTTCTCACATCCAGACACTTGCCCTGAGGCAGCAAAGTGGGGTACTTGCAGTCAAACTACCTGAGCGCCCTAGCTCTGTGGCAGACTAGACACAGGACACCATTCTAATCCATGCCTGGCTCCCAACATCTTCAGTGCAAGAATAACTTCTAATACCCCCCTGTAGGAGCGGCTTAGTGACCATGGATTTTTCAGTCTTTTTTTTTTTTT
>NC_034605.1:9533381-9540753 GCF_900095145.1 Mus pahari | reverse complement strand
GCTGTCCTGGAACTCACTTTGTAGACCAAGCTGGCCTCGAACTCAGAAATCTGCCTGCCTCTGCCTCCTGAGTGCTGGGATTAAAGGCGTGTGCCACGATGCCCGGTTTCCTTCAGTCTTTTTTATCATTAAATATTTTTTTCCTCCCTCAATCTAGACGAGAAAGCTTGCAGGGTATATTGCTCTAGGTTTAAAGCTGTGATCCTTCAGAATTTCAGATACGTATCCAAGCCCTGATTGCCTTTAAAGTTTTTCTTAAATAATTGCCTGTTGCCTTTATTGCCTTGATTTTATATGCTACTAGGTGTTTTACTCTTGCACCTTTTAAAATAATTTCTTTTTCTGTATATTTAATTTTTCAACTCTGATTTACCATAAAGTGTTTGCTCCTGATCTTGCCTATTTTATGTTCCATTAGCATTGATCCTGGTTAGGGACTCTTTTCATTGATTTGGGAAATATTCTATTATGATTATATTGAAAATTTATTCAAAGTCTTTGTTATGCAGTTTCCCACTTGTATGCACCTTATAAAAAAAATCTCATAGATCTTACATAATTCACTTGTATTTTCTTTACAAATCTCTCATTTTCTTTAATTAAACGAGCAATTCATGAACCTTGTTGTCCTATGTACGATGTGCCATTCTATTTGTAAAGTCTTCCACTGAGCTCTTTATTTGATTAAAATATTTTTAATTTTCCAACTAAATTTTCATGAACACCTCTCTCATTTAGGGATCATTTTTCTGGGATTGCTACTTTTGGAGGTGTCAAGTCATCTTGGATATTCATGTTACCTGTGTTTTGTACTGGAACTTATAACAATAAGAATTCAATCTTTGGCTTAAATTTGTCAGTATTTTAAGAAAGTCTTCTTTAACAATGTGGCCCCATTGTAAAAGACAATATCCATAAACCTCATTGAATGGAGAGGTCAATCTAGTCCCCCCATATAGTCTTCACCCTTAAGTTCTAGTCTCTTTGGAGCAAGAAGGCAATCTGCAGGCTACTGGAAAGAGAAACTTGTACATCAATAGAGCCACAAAACCCATGACCTAAAATCTGTCCTGCCTGAAAGACATGCTAAGGCATTGGTGGCACAGAGTTGTGGAAGTAGCCAACCAATGTCTGGTTTAACTGGAGGTCCATGCCACAAGAGGCTGCCCATGCTCTACCCTGCTTGGAAGGCCAGAAACCAGAGACTGGGTGCCTAGAGTTCTAGGGTACAACCAAACACTACTTTCCCTCATAAAAACTCAATGAAATGATTCTTAATAATATTCTGGTACAACCATAAATCGGTACTGTATGCAGTCATCATCAGAGAGATTTCCTCCAACCACAGATGGGAGTGGCTCAGAGACCAATAGCCAGACATATGGAGAGAGAGTCTAAATTAGAGGTCCCCATCTGGTCCCTCTCCTTGGAGGTGGGGGACCCTGAGGAAGAGGGGAAAGAAAGATTGTAGGAATCAGAGGGAATGGAGAACATGGTCCACAATGGAACATCATTATGTAGTCTCAATTTACAGTAGATACACAAGATTCTATTCAGTCATGGCCACGGGAGTGTTACAAGTATTTTCAAACATAAATGTTCCACTTCTCATTTTTAAGAGAGGGAGGAGGAGGAATAATGTATTTATATTTTAATTAAAGTAATTTTAAATCAATGCTTACAAATAATTTGCTTGCCCTCATTTGTAACAATTAAGTCAGCGTGATGTCCTAAAGTAGAGAATGAAATTTTTAAAAAATTGAAAATTACAAACTCTCTTCAGTGACTGAACTTCTGCATAAATACCCTTTCCATTATTTTAAATCAAAACTTGCTTTAGCCTCTTCATTAAAACCCTCGTATCTCTAAAACTCAAAACCAAGATTGCATTTTGGGCTTCTGAACATATATGAGCCAATGGAAAGGAGAGATTTAACATTAGACAAATTGATACAACATGTTTGATGCATAACCTCCTATCATTTATTGAAGTTACTTACATGTCCCCAGGAAAATATCTGAAGTTTCTGTTCGGGCCATCTAGGACTTCCATATCATCTGAAGGCAACTGGAATTCAAATACCTACCACGCAAGGAGAAAACGTTTTCACAAATTTACCCCGTAAATCTTGAAAACCTAGACTGATCGGATTGGTACAGATGCCATACTCAAAATGTCTGATAAATTTGTAAAAGAAATGAAAGGCATCGAACAAAATACACAGGTTATCAGGGACTATCGGGAAAAGTAAAACCATCACTTTTTCTTTTTGATTAATACTTTCAGAATTTCACATCATGTATTTCAACATTTATTCCCCAGCCCCTTCCTTTGCCAGTTTATTCACTTTCTCATTCATTCTCATCCAAGTAGGAGATTACTTTTTCTTTTTCATCCTTTTTCATTGAACCCATTTTGTATTGTCAATTTATTTTTGGTATCGAAACAGCCCTATTATGTGGTCAGCCATCAGTAGTTACATTACTAAAGGAAAGTAGCTCTCCATTCAGTAGTCATCAAATATACCAATAGGTGCCCTGTTAGTAATTTTATTACAAGGACACCTTAGCCCTGTTGCTAGAATTTTGTCTAGCTGGAGCTTGTAAATGCTGTGTGTATGCTGTTAAAATCCCTGTGAGGTTAAATGCGCATCTGCCCTGTTGTGTCTGGAAAACATGTTTCCTACATGTTATCACCACTCCCACCTTTTATAATCTTCCTGTCTCCTGTGCAAAGATCCCTGGGCCTTGGGATGAGATGTGTTGAAACTGTACTACATAATGAGACTCAAACCTGGCTGAAGAAAAACAGACATGGTATCACTCACTGACTACATTGCTGTGTACTTAAAAGTTCTCAAGAATCATGATCAATATTTTTAAATATAGAAGTTAATCTATCAATATTTCTGAGTATTTGAACAGTGTCCCTTCAAATACACTTTAGGCCAGGAAATGTCCAAATGCAAATTATAATTTAGGACAAAATAACTGACTTGAAGAACACATCATTCTCTAAATATATGGCATTTTTAACCTCAAAATGACGTTCAAGAAAAAATAAAAAGGTCTTATGTAGAAAAATATAAAAAACATCAGTTAAACTGAGGAAGCACTAACTGACATTCATTCAAGATGAATAGGCACATGAGAACTAAAGTGTGTGAAAATTTAGGGGAATTCAAATATAACAATCGTAATTTATAAAATAAAATCACTTAGTAGATATCTCCATTTCTGAAAACAAAGATGACATTTATACAAGCCAGATGTAGTGATGGAATATAAGTCTCTATGTTTTATTTCAGATGATGCTTCCTCCATTATCTGGGAGAATCAGGGTGAGAGAAGAATTTAAATAAAAATAATTTTAAAAAATAAGAAAGAATATTGTATTAAAACTACAGAAAAGTTCAAATTTAGGGTAATTGTTTTTTGTTTTTTTGGTTTTTTTTTTTTTTTTTGGTTTGTTTTTTGGTTTTTTTTCAAGGCAGAGTTTCTCTGTGCAGCCCTGGCTGTCCTGGAACTCATTCTGTAGACCAAGCTGGCCTCGAACTCAGAAATCCATCTGCCTCTGCCTCCCAAGTGCTGGGATTAAAGGTGTGTGCCACCACTGCCTGGTGGATAATTGTATTCTACCAAGCTGAAAAATCAACTGAAATTAGAAAACGGAGTCCCAAGAATAACCAACAGGTTATAATGTCATCAGAACCGGAGGTGGAGCAAACTCTACCCATCTTGTCTCCTTTTCATGGACAGTTCTAGCCTGAAGAAACTAGGAACCAGAGTTGGGTCCCTACTCAGTCTTCATCTATTTTCCATTGATCCTGCAACAACAGCACCATTACAGTTGCTTCATGAAGTTCTAAACCCTGATGTGTTTAATTTATTTCCTGTCATAGTTCTGGCTGAACAGATACTGTTCCTTTTTTTTTTTTTTTTCTTTCCAGGATACAAGAATAACTGAAATCATTACATCTAAAACTTGTTCCATTTTCAAGCAACATAATGAACCCTTTTGGTTTATCTTTGTATGTAGAAGTATGGTGTGCATGGTAAGTGCATGAACATGTGTGTGAGTGGGAGTATATACATGCCTCGGCATGGAGAAAAGAGGACAACCTCAGGAGCCCTTGCTCCTTAATTTCCACCTTTTTTCAAACGCTGCTCTTGCTGTTCACTGCTGAGCGTGCCAAACTAGCCTATCCACAATCATCTAGGGATTCTCCCATCGCTATCTCCTACCTTACTATGGAGAGACTGGGATTACAAACACATGCTAACACACATGCTTTTAACGTGGATTCTAGTGATCTTAAGCCAGATCCTTATACCTACACATCAGCACTATAGTGAGAATTTTGTTTGCTTAAAAAAACCCGATTATGTTATGTGAGTATGTTTTATGTTTTAATCCCAGGTGTGAGGTGTGGGGTTTCTTCAGTTTATCCACAGCTGTTAACTATGACTGTCTCATGCGCTAAAAGGGCATAACTTTTGGCAGCTGCATATAGTTTAATTCTAGGGACTGTGGAGAAGGAATAAATGCCATAATCCTGAAAGGGTCATGAGGTGCTCTGAAGATTAAGAAGAAGAAAGAAGGAGAAGGAGCAAGCGGAATAGGAAAGATGAAGAAGAGAAGAGGAAGAAAAGAAAGAAGAGGAAGGAGAAGGAAGAGAAAGAGAAAAGGAGGAGGGGAAAAGGAGGAGAAGAAGGGAAGGAAGAAGAAAGAGGAAGAGAAGTGGAAGAAGACAAAGGAGGAGAAGAAACAGAAGAACAGGAAAATGAGGAAAGGAGAAGAGGAAAGGAGGACAAGGAGGAGGAGGAGGGGAAAGCAGCGATTGCTGCTTCTGCTACTCCACCTGCTGCTGCCTCTGCTGCTCCTCAGCTGCTCCTGGTTGCTGTTGGTGCAGTTTGACAAGAAGAAGAACTTAGGAGACAAATATTGGACAAGCCCCAAGAAACATGAAGTCCCTAATCAACAGAAAGTAGCCTATAGAGGTCTATTCCCCTGTGTCCCTCTAACCTCCACTCTCTCCTACCTAATGTTCAGGGATTTAAAGGGACTAGGGTGGAGTAAAGATTGGAAGGGAGGTAGAGGTATTGAAAACCCAATAAAATCATTTAAAAGTAAGCCAGCAATGCCTTTCATTCACAGAGCCATCTCTTCAGCCCACAAAGCCTCTTCCTAGTCAGATATGCGTTGAAACAGTCAGATGTCTTACACTAAATGCTCATAGCAATACACACGGGGCATTAAAAATGATGACTGTCTCTGAATTTTTGACTCTCAAGAAACTAAATTGAAAATTAAAAAGAAAAATAAGCCTTTCAACTTCCCATACTTGGCAAGTCCATTTTTGCTTTGTCATTATTGTGCTTAGTCATGACAGTGCAGTGAGAACCTCACAGTAAAAAGAGCAGTAGAGTCATGATTAGATGTAGAATGGTTAACCACTGTTGTAAACTGCGTGCCAAGGTACAAACCGAACCTTAGCACCCATTATGACTTTCACCTGTTATATAACTATTGGTATCTATCAGTGCAGTCAAATCTAGTCTGAGAGCAGGAGAAATAGTCTTTCCCAGGGAACAAAATACTAAATGGTTATGCTATACCAAATGGTAAGTCCCAAAAATGTGTATACATGTAACATTATTTAGACTTAGGAAGGAGTATTAATATATTTAGAAATCTATATGTATGTATTAATATATGTATATAATGACAATTAATTTTAAAACACCATGAATTTGAAAGAAAGCAGGGACAGAGGGATACATGTTAAGGCTTCAAGGAAAGAAAGGGTGGTATTAATTATATTAAAATCTTAAAAAATTAAAGAAAGAATTTTAATATGTTTATTGATTCTATGTGAACTTCACACATGCACCCTAATACCCCCCATCTCCCAATTCTTCCATATCTGCCCTCTGCCCTTGTAACATCCCCCACAATAGAAAATTAAAAATTAAAAATTAAATTAAATAAAAACTCTCACCATGGAAGATTTGGTAGATTACACTTAGTCACACAGTATACGCTTTTGCCCAACTAGCTTTTCTTGCAAATGTTCATTACAATAAGTCATTGCTCTGGCTCAAGGCCTCTGGTTTCTGTTATACCATCAATACTGGATGCTCACCAAGATTCTTCTCTGCTATCCTCCTGTTGTACTGAGTCATAAAGAACCTGAAGCTTTGGTTCTGCAGAACTAGCCCCTTTACAAGTTCCAGCAGTTCACAGAGAGAGTAGATGTTGGGGTGGGTCAACTTAAAGCCCTGGATCTGGGCCTAGATAGTAGCTGAGTTGTTCAGCCTGCCAATTCTCCAATGCCCCTACCACCAGGGTCAGCTCTCCCACACAGACCCTTGCTGCTGCAGGCCATGGACCCACACATAGCCTACAACAGCAGAATGGGCATGGACATCACCATGGCCTCATGTGGCAGAGCAGGCTGTTCACATAGGCTGTGTCTCACTACTCTCATGTCTCCAGTTGTGCCTCTCTTCATATCACACAAAACAGTCCACTTCTCTCTCATCTCTCTCCCACATACTTGCTTATCATAGAGACACTGAATGGGCCTCTGGCAGTCTTCTGCTGGCCTATACCTACAGGTAGCCTCTCAACGTTTTTTTTAAAATAAAAATCTATGCATTTAATTATGGGAATAAAAGGAATTTTCCAAGCAGAAAGTGGCAACCTAACTCTATGTCAACTGTGTTTACTCAATACCAGAAACTCAATGTCCTTCTGTCTCCTCCGGTATTTCCTTGTTCATTATTACACTCCTCCAATCTGCTCTCATAATGGCAAATATGGATTTTGATAACTCCTGAGTTCCCTTTGCCTGAGCTCCAGGACATTTCCACCATTGTCCATATCTGTGGATATCCGAATATATTTCTTTTTAATCCTGGTATGCTGTTCACCTAATTAGACATTATACCATATACCAGCATCTCAGTTTGAATGTCCTGGACACAAGAAAAGAATTGGAACATTTTCCTCCATGTACTGCACCTTCAAATTTGCTACATCCTGCCCACAATATTCACTGGCAAATTCTCCTTTTTATAGAACCTTGAGAATATGTTGAGAAATTGAAAGCAAATTTTTAAAAACTTTAAGTGCAATTACAACAGGAAAAGTGTTATCCCATAAGTAAAGCTCTTTATTATATAAAGAGATTATATAGATTTTTAAAATTCTCATAATCTTAGGTAAACTCTTAGGTCTTCTGTGCTTAGAACTGTGTCTTTAAGGCTATTCTCAACAAAACTGGAAAACCTGGATGAAAAGGACAAATTCCTAGACAGATACCAGGTACCAAACTTAAATCAGGATCAGATTAACGATCTAAACAGT
>NC_034605.1:9522880-9531004 GCF_900095145.1 Mus pahari | reverse complement strand
TATCATCCTTAGTGAGGTAACCCAATCACAAAAGAAGTCACTAGATATGCATTCACTGATAAGTGGATATTAGCCCAGAAACTTAGAATACCCAAGATACATTTTGCAAAACACGAGAAAATCAAGAAGGAAAATCATCCTGTGGATACTTTATTCCTCCTTAGAATAAGGAACAAAATACCCATGAAAGAATATAGGTACACAGACAAAATTTAGAGCTAAGATGAAAGGATGGACTATCCAGAGTCTACCCCACCCGGGGATTCATCCCATCATCAGCCACTAAACCCAGACACTATTAAACATGCCAGCAAGATTCTGCTGAAGGGACCCTGATATAGCGGCCTCTTGTGAGGCTATGCCAGCTCCTGGCAAACACAGAAGTGGATGCTCACAGTCAGCTATTGGATGGAACACAGAGCCCCCAATGGAGGAGCTAGAGAAAGTACCCAAGGAGCTGAAGGGGCCTGCAACCCTATAGGTGGAACAACAATATGAACTAACCAGTACCTCCTGAGCTCGTGTCTCTAGCTGCAAATGTAGCAGAAGGTGGTGTATTCAGCCATCATTGGGAAACCCCTTGGTCTTGCAAACTTTATATGCCCAGCACAGGGGAATGCCATGGCCAAGAAGTGGGAGTGGGTGGGTAGGGGAGCAGGGGCAGGAGTAAGGTATAGGGAACTTTCAGGATAGCATTTGAAATGTAAATAAAGAAAATATCTAAAAAAAAAAAAAAAAAAAAAAAAAAAAACTGTGTCTTTATCCAAGGATGCCTTCATCAAGAATAATTTCACCATGTACCCTGCAATAAGTTACTGTTCTATTAGTTCCAATAGATTAAAAAAAATCATCAATATATTATATAGCTAAAGTCCACCAGTAATTTAAGATGTGAGCACAGTTCTCTGTATATTGTGACGAATCATATTTCTATTATTTCAAAGTTTATCTGTCATGACAAGTATCAAGTGATGAACCTAATTCCTCAAAGATCTGAACTGTGGTCTTGGTGCTCATCTAGTCACTAAACATTTCTGGTGTTTTGGCAGGTTCTTGTTTTTTTTTCTGATTTAGAACTGGGTTCAACTCAATTCTAAATTCTAAAACTCAACTGATCAGACTCAAACTGATCAGTTCCTATACAAGTCTAAATATCCAAGCTAGGCTGAACGATGAACTCAGGAAAGATAATTGGACTCTAATTCTTCTCTCTATAATTTGTTATTCAGAATTTTTTTTTTTACTAATGGGTAAAGTCTTTGTTTTCAGCTATTAACCTGTTTTTATAAAAACTTTATGGTGGAGATATGTCTATAATGGAAAGATCTCTGCTCTTATTTACATGGGAGCTGAGTTCCTTTCATTTCGGACTACAGTAAAATAGGCATGACTAACCTTCAACACTTGCCAAGCAGTTGTAAGTCTGGATAAGATGAGAAACCTCTCTCAATAAAATCATCATGGTCTCCCTGTGATTTTAACAATCAAGGTTTTTCCCCTTCATATTAATTGTTTCAGACACTCAGGCTAACTTCATTGACTTTTTTCATATGAACTGTAGACAAAGCGAGCTGCAAGCAATTCCTAGGCAATACAGCATGAGTGAGGACCATGCTCAGGCAGTATCCAATTCTATCTTGTAAGTGGTGTTTTTAAATGATGGATCTTCTTGTGTTGGACATTATGCCACCACTTCATAGGGTCTGAAGTTAGAGTAGCTTCATTTACCTAACCTGAACATGAGGTCAACACATAGGAGAAGTGGCAATAGAAGATGGAAGAAGATAAGTATGATCAATGGCCACTATCCTGAGCTTGGTTTCTCATCAGGCTTCTTATCATGGAAGTAAATATTTCTGTGACAGTTAAGCAAATATAACGTAGGTCTATAACCTAGAGATAGCCTAACACTTTGAATTGAAGGTAAGAAATTCCTCCATGACACCCAAATCTCCCATTATACTTTCTACATAATCAAAAACACCTAGTAATTTCTGAACATTTGTGAATCCGTAAAGAGATCATCAGCCTATATGAATCTAAATGAAGATCAAAATATTGCATCACAGGGCATGAAGAGATGGGTCAGAAGTTAGGAGCAATTACTTCTTTTCTAGAGGACCCAGGTTTAATTCCTGGCATCTCCATGATGGTAAACAACCAGTTCTAGAAAACTAATACCCTCTTCTGACTTCCATAAGTACAAGGCAAGCATGTGGCAGTCATCTATACAGACAAACACATATATACATACATTAAAATAAAATATTTTTAAATTATATTGAGAAATAGTTAATAAGAATTATTACAAGAAAGTTAATGGCGTACAATAAGTACTTAATGCTCTCGTAAATATTAAAATTTGGCCAATTTTCTCAGCATTGAGAAGGACTGTTGATTATCATTTTAATCACTTTTTCTTTTTTTATTTTTTTTCTTTTAATTATTTTATTAGATATTTTCTTCATTTACATTTCAAATGCTATCCCGAATGACCACTATATCCTCCCCCCCACCCTGCTTCCCTACCCACCCATTCCCACTTCTTTGCCCTGGCATTCCCCTCTATGGGGCATATAAAGTTTGCAAGACCAAGGGGCCTCTCTACCCAATGATGGCCAATTAGGCCACCTTCTGCTACATTTGCAGCTAGAGACACGAGCTCTGGGGGTACTAGTTAGTTCATATTGTTGTTCCACCTACAGGGTTGCAGACCCCTTCAGCTCCTTGGGTACTTTCTCTAGCTCCTCCATTGGGGGCTCTGTGTTCCATCCAATAGCTGACTGTGAGCATCCACTTCTGTGTTTGCCAGGCACTGGCATAGCCTCACAAGAGGCCGCTATATCAGGGTCCCTTCAGCAGAATCTTGCTGGCATGTATAATAGTATCTGGGTTTAGTGGCTGATGATGGGATGGATCCCCGAGTGGGGTAGTCTCTGGGTAGTCCATCCTTTCGTCTTAGCTCCAAACTTTGTCTCTGTAATTCCTTTTATGGGTATTTTGTTCCCTATTCTAAGGAGGAATGAAGTATCTACCCGTTGGTCTTCCTGCTTTTTGGTTTTCTTGTGTTTTGTAAATTGTATCTTGGGTATTCTAAGTTTCTGGGCTAATATCCACTTATTAGTGAGTGCATATCAAGTGGCTTTTTTTGTGTTAATCACTTTTTCAAATGCAAAGAAAATAAAATTTATTTTCATGTATTTCCTATGGTACCTAAAGATTCTGTAGGAAATAATTTGTAAAATATCTAAAGAAAGCACCAGAAACATTGACTTGCTATCTGATGCTAACTCATATTTATGAGGTTAGCGTGTATGTAGGAAATACTCAGAAAATTGTTTTGAAATTATAAGCACAGGTTTAGTTTGATTGGTCTGTCAAATATTGCAACCTAAAATATGGCTCTAACTGCTTGAAGAAAAAAATAAATGGTAACTGTTTGTGCCACTTACTTGCAAAGACCACTAGGGCATCTTCTCAATGTGGGATACAAACCACAGTAAAGATCTACTTTGGAATCCTCTTATAACTAACTGTTGATTCTTTACTTGGTTTAGGGAGAGAGCTGACTACTTACCAGAGCCTGTATGATGTCACTTAGCCAGGGTCACATGGTTTTCTGATGTTTCCATAGGGAAAATACTTGAAGCTTCCTAATCTAACATTGTGTTAACATCTTTACACACCAAATTCTCAGGGATTCTTAGATCCCATTCCATCACAATTATTATAAGCATTTTTAAATTTTATTATAATTAAAGTTGGTTCTGTTCTTTTCTTTTAAAAACACTGCTAAGAATAACTCTACCATACAATTGGATTACATATGTGAAAATGATCTTGTTTGTTAAGATATAAATATATTATATGATTATAATGTTTATAATATATAAATACAACCTTGACATCATTTATAAATGCAGCTATGATCAACTCTCTCCTCCTGAAGTCCCCCATGATGACTTTTAATGATCCTACTAAGCAAGTTCTCATGTCCCCTCTTTAGCCTAACCTATCTCAGGAATGCCTCACTCTCCAGTTGCAAGACTCTAATGCTAAGCGGCTGGAGAGAATCCTGACACTGTTGTTATCAAGTGTGCCTAACTGTCCAGACCGAGACTTTTGTACTATGTGCAGTGTGTTCTTATTGAATCACTGAGGATCACTGACTCATAAATAATAGTTATCAGCCATTCTCTGAAATGAGAACACCGCCTACCCCAAACCCGAAATGTCTATAATATGGGAATCGTTATCTGCACACTCTACCCACAGTCTACCAACAAAACTACTTATATTTTACAATGACTTAAAAAAAATCCAGAGAAACATATTTAAAGAGAAAATTTTATATTTATTTCAAAGCATCATCAAAATTATATGCCTTTTTCTTTGAAATCATGAACTAAAGCTTCCGCTGAATGTAAGTTGCTAAGCAACCAAGATTGATCAGCAGTGATGTTTCCATTCACCAGCATCATGGTCCACACACAAGGAGAGCAGGCAGAAGTCATGATTAGGTTCCCCATGTTAATATTCCTCCAAAAATGGATACTCTGGGTGCTCAGCAAGGCTAAACAGGAAATGAAAACAAACATGACCAGAATGGTTTATATCTGCTAGAGCCACCAGTGAGGTGAGAGCTAATTGTTTCATTCTCTGATTAGTTGAAGAATAAGATATTATAGCATTTTATGATGTTTTATCAGAAATGTTTTTAAATGTCATGTATAATTGTTAAAATTATGTCCCTTCACATAGAACAGAAAACACAAAGACCAGTGTTCATAAATATTCATCTCCCTTAGCTTCTTCCATGCATCAAAGAAAGAAATGCCGAAAATCCTTTCCAACTTTAGTTTCCAATAAAAGGAGAAAAGCATTATGTGATTTTTAGTTCAACACAAAAGAATCTTAACATGCACTGTTTATGCCTACTACTTTCATTGCTATTTAACTCTTAGTAATCCATTAATTATTCACTCACTTCCATCATCTACAAAGTATTAGACTTAGAGAAAGAATGTCAGTTTAAAAAAATGGGTTTCCATGTCCAAGAAATAACAGTAAAATTTATAAACCACTATATATGAATAACAATCCAAAAATGCAGTGATAAAAATTTTTAATTGATAAAGTGTGGCAAGAAATGTTTATTATTTATACCAGTGACTCAATTACTGAGCTATATCTCTTTCTGTGCCTTCATTCTGCTCTATATTGTCAAAAATAATAATGATAATAATATATACACCAGTTTTACATTGTAGATATCCTAATCTTCCTTCAAATGTTATCCTATTTCCTTCTGCTGATAATGAAAATTTTCTCATGCAGAAAACAGATAGATAGATGATAAATGATAGATGATAGATAGATAGATAGATAGATAGATAGATAGATAGATAGATAAATAGATAGCATAAGTTTGCACATATATGTGCATATGTACATTCTGTGTTTGTCATCATTTATAACTTATGTTGCAGGATATTTGGTCACACTGTAAACCCCAAAATTTTGTTGTTTACTAGGGAAAAATACCTGTTTCTAGCTCAGCCCTAGCACACACGTTTAATCCAAAAGCTTTCTGCTTATTGTAAACAGGATTAAGTAAAGCCAACCATAGGCCAAGAGGATGAGCAAGCAACCAGTTGACAGGAAGTGAACATGGAAAAAATAGAGTAAGAGGAAATCGGGAGGACAGATAGAGAGATGCACAGGAAGTAGAAAGAAAGGACATTCAGATTGAGGGTTTTTTGTTTTTTTGTTTTTGAGACAACATGGAAGAGAGCATCCTTTAGGGATATTAGCTGAGGAGCAAGGACAGCTGGATGCTTCCCTTGTCTCTCTGGCCTAGCAGGCTTTCACACCAGCATCTGCCTTCTGAGTTTTCATTGGTAAAACTGAATGATTGAGACATTGTTAAAAAAATAAATAAACAAGTACCCAAAGTGGGCTTGAACCATGGACCCTCAGATTGGCTCTCTGTCAACTGGTTGCTTGCTCTGTATCTTGACCTATCGGTTGACTTTATTTAATCCTGTTTACAAAAAGCAGAAAGCTCTTGGATTAAAGGTAAGTGTTTTCCACTAAACAACGTAATCTCGGGGTTCACAGCATGATCAAATATTCTGCAACAAACCTATGTCCAGTATCAAATCTTGTAACCCTAAGGGCATTAAGGAAAATTAAGATCTTCGGGTAGCTATCTAAAGCTATGAAACTTTTTATCGAAGGTTCTCTTCTTATTTTTATGACTTTCAAAACTTTCTGTGTTTAGTGCTGACATGTTCACATTTCAGAAATTTGGAAACAAATATTATATTAACTATCTCCATGGGAAACGTGCTGCAGACAAATAGGCACTTAGTTTCTGAACCAAAACGAATGGAAGAGGGAAGAAACCACTTGATTTGAATCACATTGAGCTGAGGTGTTCCTCAACATTACTTACAACTCCGCTGGAAGGTATCTAAAGTTTTTGTTCAGGCCATCTAGTGTTTTCATGTCCTCAGGGGACAACTGAAATTCAAAAACCTGTCAGAAAAGCACAAAGGTTTTAGCATTTGAATGACTCACATATTAAGTCTTAAAGGCAATGTAATTAGTACATTCCTAAAAATGATGAACATTGTTTATCAAAACATTCATGGTTAATCAATACCAATTTATAATGAAAGAATTTGCTTTTGAGGTATATTAAAATTGCACAATACCACAGATAATAGGTAATCTCAAGGGTAGCTTGCAAAGAAAAATGCTGACTTCATAAACAGGCTATGGTACACAGTGTCCAAGAAATCTAGAATAAAGTTTTGAAATACCTCAAACAAATCATTGTCTCGTATGGGGAGTTAGATTTCTGGGATCCATCAATAAATAATTAAAATATAAACAATGCTTTTTCGACATTATGCAAGTTAAGACTTATCCAAATTAATGTAGAATAAAAGAGCTGACTTTCAAAGATGTTCTTATTTAAATTTGAGACGTTTTAACTTTAAAATGATTTTCTATATATGCTCACATCTTAAAATATACACAGGCTTAGGTTCTTTGGTGCTTTAATGATATGGAGACAGAAAGATAGAGAGGGAAAAGAAAATTTGTCAACAGTTTAGCAACTGATAAATCTACTACAAAGCACAATCTGGGTGGTGGGAGAGAGTAAATAAAATAATTGAACAGGGAAAAGAACTCATAAATGTATCTGCTATACATAAGTTATTAAAATTAGATTCACTGGTCGGAGACAGAAACTGGTTAACTACGGCATGGAGTCAGCGGACACCCCTACGGTCCCTAAAGGACTCTCCATGCAATCATAGGATCACTGGTGAGCACAACGCAGCATCAGTTCCAATCCAATTGCAGGGGAGCTGAGACAGCAGTAGGGAAGCAAAAAGCAAAACCAGCCTGAGCAGGGGCACAAGTCCCTTCCGGGCAGCACCAGCACAGGGTCAGGGTCACCTTGGCCCAGAATCGGCAGACTCCCCCACAGTCCCCAGAGAACTCTTCACAAATGTAGGATCAGGGGTGAGTAGAACAAAACATCAGTTCCAATCCAAGTGTGGCAGGCCTGTGACAGCAGGAACAAGGACACCAGAGCCCTTCCCAACCAGAGGCTCGGGTTCCTTTTGATCAGTACTGGTTTACCTTGGTTTCAAACAGACCAGACAGCCCCATGGACCTCAAAGGAGACACCACTTCCAGGCACTGTAACATGCCCAGGATCTTAGGATAACAAGATCCCAGGATAACAGGAGCTGGGTTACACCAGTATTTCAGGTTCTCAGAGGAACTGCCAAGAACTCTGACACACCCAGAATTTCAGGTTCACAGGAGCCCTCAATCAAAGGATCACAAAGAAAGCTGGACTCTGAGGAGTCCTGAATCAACCAGGATTATAGGAAGTGCAGGCTCCAATCAGATATATTGATGGCAGTAAGCACTTGAGATAATCAGATGGCCGGAGGCAAGCATTAGAACAAAAGCAACAGAAACCAAGGTTACTTGGCATCATCAGAACCAAACTCTCCCACCATAGCAAGTCCTGGATACACCATCANACCAGAAAAGCAAGACATGGATCTAAAGTCACTTCTCATGATGATGATGGAG
>NC_034605.1:9520919-9522489 GCF_900095145.1 Mus pahari | reverse complement strand
CAGGAAATCCAGGACACGATGAGAAGACCAAATCTAAGATTAAAAGGTATAAAAGAGAATGAAGATTTTCAACTTAAAGGGACAGTAAATATCTTCAATAAAATTATAGAAGAAAACTTCTCCAACCTAAAGAAAGAGATGAATATGAACATACAAGAAGCCTACAGAACTCCAAATAGACTGGACCAGAAAAGAAAATCCTCCCAACACATAATAATTAGAACAACAAATGCACTAAAGACAGAATATTAGAATCAGTAAGGGAAAAGGACAAGTAACATATAAAGCCAGACCTATTCAAATTACACCAGACTGCTCACCAGAGACTATGAAATCCTGGACAGATGTTATACAGACCCTAAGAGAACACAAATGCCAGCCCAGGCTACTATACCCAGCTAAACTCTCAATTACCATAGATGGAGAATCCAAGGTATTCCATGACAAAACCAAAGTCACACAATATCTTTCCACGAATCCAGCCCTTCAAAGAATAATAACAGGAAAACACCAATACAAGGATGAAAACTACACCCTAGACAAAGCAAGAAAGTAATCCTTCAANAAACCTAAAAGAAGACAGCCTCAAGAACAGAATCCCAACTTTAACAACAAAAATAACAGGAAGCAACAATTGCTTTTCCTTAGTATCTCTTAATATCAATGGACTCAATTTCCCATTAAAAAGACATACACTAACGGACTGGTTACACAAAAAGGACCCAACATTTTTCTGCTTACAGGAAACCCACCTCAAAGACAAAGACAGACACTACCTCAGAGTGAAAGGCTGGAAAACAAATTTCCAAGCAAATGGTCCAAAGACACAAGCTGGAGTAGCCATTCAATATCGAATAAAATCGACTTCCAACCCAAAGATATCAAAAAAGACAAGGAGGGGCACTTCATACTCATCAAAGGTAAAATCTTTCAAGATAAGCTCTCAGTTCTGAATATCTATGCTCTAAATGCAAGGGCATCCACATTCATTTACTTTACTTTAGTAAAGCTCAAAGCACACATTGCACCTCACACAATAATAGTGGGAGGCTTCAACATCCCACTCTCATAAATGGACAGATCCTTGAAACAGAAACTAAACAGAGACACAGTGAAACAAACAGAAGTTATGAAACAAATGGATTTAAGAGATATAATATAAAATACCTTGATGTGATTCTAACTAAGGAAGTGAAACATCTGTATGATAAGAACTTCAGGTCTATGAAGAAAGAAATCAAGGAAGATCTCTGAAGATGGAAAAATCTCCCATGCTCTTGGATTGGCAGGATTAATATACTAAAAATAGCTATCTTGCCAAAAGCAATCTACAGATTCATTGGAATCCCCATCAAAATTCCAACTCAATTCTTCAATGAATTAGAAAGCACAGTTTGCAAATTCATCTGGAATAACAAAAAAACCTTGGATAGGAAAAACTCTTCTCAATGATAAAAGAATCGCTGGTGGAATCACCATGCCTGACCTTAAGCTGTACTACAGAGCAATTGTGATTAAAAAAAAAAAACAAAAAACAAAAAACAAACAAACTGCATTGTACTGGTATAGC
>NC_034605.1:9515266-9519965 GCF_900095145.1 Mus pahari | reverse complement strand
AACCCAATCACAAAAGAACTCACATGATATGCATTCACTGATAAGTGTATATTAGCCCAGAAACTTAGAATACCCAAAATACAATTTGTAAAACACATGAAATTCAAGAAGAAGAAAGACCAAAGTGTGGATTCTTCGTTCCTTCTTAGAATTTGGAACAAAATACCCACAGAAGGAGTTACAGAGACAAAGTTTGGAGCTGAGATGAAAGGATGGATCATCCAGAGACTGCCCCACCTGAAGATCCATCCCATAATCAGTCACCAAACACAGACACTATTGCATATGCCAGCAAGATTTTGCTGACAGGACCCTGACATAGCTGGCTTGTATGAGGCTAGGCCAGTGTCTGGCAAACACAGAAGTGGATGCTCACTGTCAGCTATTGGATGGAACACAGGGTCCCCAATGGAGGAGCTAGAGAAAGTACCCAAGGAACTGAAGGACTCTGCAACCCTATAGGTGGAACAGCAATAGGAACTAACTTGTACCCCCAGAGTTCATGTCTCTAGCTGCATATGTAGCAGAAGATGGCCTATTCGGCCATCATTGGGAAGAGAAGCCCCTTGGTCTTGCAAACTATATATGCCCCAGTACAGGGGATTGCCAGGGCCAAGAAGTGGGAGTCAGTGGGTAGGGGAGCAGGGGCGGGGAGAGGGTATAGGGAACTTTCGGGAGAGCATTTGAAATGTAAATAAAGAAAATATCTAATAAAAAATCCAAAAACAATTGGAAAAAGTAAAAATATAAAATAAAATAAATTCATATTCATATGTGGATTTATATTTCACAACCCATGACCGCTACATTCTAGGGAACAGTTTAGGGGGAACCAACACAAACCCTTGGTAAAATAGGGAAGTAGACTCTTGTCTAACAAGCAAAAGGCTGTGAGCACAAACATAAATTGAAAGCATGAAGATGGTAGTGAATCCCCTTTGTTCAGGAAATAATGAAAAGAGAAGGAAAACAAGAAAAAATGGGAAGAAGATCGTTCAGCAAACATTTCTGAATTACATAGTAAGTCTTATGGAGACCATGTAAATCCAGCAGATTGCTTATACTCCACAGTTCTGGGTCTGCAGATTGTTGAAGTGTTTCATCTCCTTCAGGCACAGAAGTGTTATCTCTTTCCTTCCCCTTGAATCTTGGCTGCTCTGTAACTTGCACTGGATATTTGAACTTTACAGACACAATGATGCATCAACTCTGTGTTTGTCATAAAAGGCTTCTCATTGCCTTGGTTTAGAGCTATGTGCAGGAGTAAAACCTGGGAAAATGTCAGTTGTACAAAGCCTATATGGAATTGAGGAAAAGCTCAATTTGTCATCTGAACTTGAGAGGCCTCATCATCCTGAAAATATGTATAAAATATGTACAATAGTTCCTCGAAGACATGTGAAGGGACTCAGTGTAGACAGGTAATTTTCACTAGGTTTAGGCTAAAGTAAGGCAAGGTTTTATATCAACAATCACTAAGGTAAATAAAAGTTCTATACGTTAAACATCTACTTTAAATAGTTCCTATAGTAACTGCTAATATTTTATACTAAAATAAAATATACTTACTTGACATTTAAAAAAAATAACTTAGGTAAATGTGTATGACAGGCACATACAGTTATCTGGTTTATTGCGCAAGTGTATGTATGTATATATGTATGTGTGTGTGTATATTAATGTTAGGATATTTGAGCATGCATGGAAGTAATAGTAAACCAAAAGAAATTTCTAAAATCAAAATTACTTAGTAGAGATCCCTCATTTCAGAAAATAAAGGAGTCCATGGGAAAGGGTTACACAGTACTTTGCTGAAAATGCAAACCAAATTCTATGTCTTTTCCAACACTAAACCTGTCAAGTCCTGGTGGGTTTACGTCATAGACAAAACATTTCTCAGTGCACTTGAAAACTCACATGCCTGGCAAATCCTAGGGATATGAGCTTGATCTCAAACGTATTCTGATAGATTTGAAGAAAGCAAACATATGAAGATACTGTATAAGAACCCTTAGGACCAGAGTTCATCACCTGCAAATTTTCTCTCATCTCATTCTCTTTGAAACTCTGGGCCAGAGGCACAACCCCACGTTGAAACAGGTATCGAAGTGCAATTAGGGCAGGGCTTCGCTTGTTCTTTTTGGCCACATCACAAAGAACTGGGTCATTCAAGAGAACTGGAGAATTCTGGTCCACCCTAGAAGGAAAGTAGGAATGAGCTCATGAGACCAAGCTTTTGGTTACATTACAGTACTTCAAAACACATTAGATGGCCCATTCTAGCCCAGATGTGATGGTTATGCATATGGTTATGTCTAGCTTTGTCAACTGCACAAAATCCAGAATCACCTAGAAGATGAGCCTCTAGGGTTCCTGTGTAAGATTATCTTGTTATGGAAACTGATAAGGGGAAGACACGTTTTAATTTTGGCTGGAACCCCAACCTGAATAAAGGGAGAAAGTGAACTGAGTGTTGGGGTACTAATTAACAGTCTTCCTTCAGGCTTACTCTTTGTAACTTATTACCATTCTTTATATCGTTGGGTTCCCAGAGCACCATAAGCAACGAGAACAATGTCTTTTGATTTGCAGTAATCCAGTAGCTTGCTCTGGTTCAAATAGAGATGACATTCAACCTACCATAGAATATGATAGAAAGATATCAGATTTTATCAAATGTTTATGTTATGAGGAATGTAAATGCTTAAAGTCAGTAAAGTAGAAAAAAGAAAATTATGCAATATTGCCTTTGAATTAAAAAGAACAAACTCCTGCAAATTTTTTTTGAAGGACAAAATAACTGATTTGGGAGCATTCTTCTGATAACATTTGACTGGGCAAGTTTTTGTGTCAAAAAAATATGTTTAAGGGACAGCTAGAGAGTTCATTGGGTAAAGATTCTAGCTGCTAAGCTTAATGAAATCCTTAGGATGGACCATAATTAGATGGAGAGAAGCATAAAATCTATGCAAGTCCTGGCCACTGACAAATTTTCATCTTCATCCATTTCTTTTCAATGAACTATCTCTTGTCTACTCTGTGTACTTATTTGGGGAAGAAGATCACTTTCTCCAGGCCTCAACTTCTGTCTGATGGACAAACACTAAGTTGTCCACATTGCCTTTGGGTACTATAGCATGTGTCCATTCTCACCAGTACTCTAAGAGTTCAAAGTTAAGTTTAAAATACCTCCATGTCTTTGAAACAATGATGCTGCTCTAAGAAACTTTTTTCCACAAGATGAAAGCCACTTGGACAGAGGGCAACTAAATAAGCATGAGTTGTACAGAAGTAAAGGAAAGCATAAGAGATAGAGAGGGAATTCAGATCCTCACCTGGTTACAGACAGGTTTGTACTTCAGTCCTGGCTTGTTGAGGATTCGCTCCAGCTGCCTGTGATTAAAGTTGGACACTCCAATGGACTTGACCAATCCTGCATCCTTACACTTCTCCAACATCTGGCAAGGAGAAAGAAGCAATGAAGGGTCATATGTAAAAGAGACTACATGGATTTAAAAAGAATATGTACCAGTTACAGGAAAAAATTTCCAGAGCTAAACATATTGTTTGCTGGTAGAACACTTGCCAGTGTGTACAGGACCCTACATTGACCACTGGCACTAAAGATGAGAGGGGTTTTTGCCCAGGTGATCAGTGGATTTAAATACAAAGAAGTCAAGATAAGGATGATAATAAAGCAGAAGTTGGCCAAAGAGTAATTTCTGTGACATCACTAGAAAAATCAAGGATATTACTACATATGGTGGCAAAATACCCATATGCATCCTGTCCAGTATCCTTCTTCATTTCACCTCCTTACATTTTAGTAATGTGTCCCTCCCCTTCCACTCCAGCAAATATCTGTGAGTAGAATGAGTTTCTACACCCACGGGAAAATGAGCTGATTAGCCCTTCCTCTGCTTGCTTTACTGTCATTTTCAAAAGTACTCACCTCCCATGTGTCACAGAAATCCACAGTGTCCAGTAGAAATTCCCCTTTCTCATCCAATGGAAATTCATTATCCGCTGGCTGGAAAAGAAGCAACTTGAAAACAATCTCACAACACATGTATCTTGTCTACAGTAATGTGTTTAAGACTATCTTGGAGGAGCTGGAGGGATAGTTCAGTGATTAAGCACTGGCTGCTCTTTCAGAGGACCTGGGTTCAATTTCCAGAACATACACAGTTGGTCACAACTATCTGTCATTCCAGTCCTATGGGACCCATGGCCCTCTTCTGACTTTCACATGCACCAGGTATGCACATGGTGAGCAGCCATACACACAAGAAAAACACCCATTCACAATAAACAAAAATGTACTTTTTAAAAATTTTAAAAGATTATCTTGGAAATAAGACAGTAAGCAGCCATAAGCGAGTGAGGCATCATTCTATATACTGTGTTTAAAAAATGATGTGCATGTAGAGTTGCATTATCTTTGGAAGACTAGTCTGCTGAATTCACTTGAATTAATTTTATTAATACTTAAATATTTTCTTTCTTATAATAATTTTAATTTTGAAATTATAATATAGTGAAATCATTTCCCCCTTTCCCTTTTCTCCCTCCAATCCCTGGCTACATATTTTATTTGCCTACATATGTCCTTGCTTCCTTTCAAATTCATGGCCACTCTTTCTTTCTTTTTTCTTTTTATTATTATTATTTTCTTTATTTACATTTCAAATGCTATCCC
>NC_034605.1:9511144-9512606 GCF_900095145.1 Mus pahari | reverse complement strand
GTGAAGAATTGATGGCCACTCTTTCTTTAATTGTTGTTTTATACACACACACAAAAGGAAACCACAAATACACTCACTTATATGTTACTGAACTTCTGAGTATGTGTGTGTGTGTGGATATATATTCCCTACACATAAATAATGAAATGAGACATCCTAGTTGACTTGTATTCTTTCTTTTGAAAAAAAAAGAAAAACTTCATATTCAAATCATTTCATGGCATTGACCTACAGCAAAAATTTATATCAATCCTGTTCAAAGATAATTAATCAATATGAACACATGTGGGCCTCAATAGAGACATGTGAGCTAAACATGTCCAATCAGGACTGTACATAGGATTGATGTTAGTAAGAAGATGCAAAGAAGCTATAAAGCGTTAATGAACTTGAAGCTAAAACTCTTAAGGCAACATTCACCACCAAGAGAGAAAAAGGCGATAAAACCTAAGCAAACATCTCGTAATACAGATTGAGAAGATGTATAACCCAATTTTTCCTGGAAGTTACTTCTAATCTGTGATTCTGGAAATTGCTTGGTCATGGAAAGTCATAATCCAATAAACCCTTTGTGGAATATTCTCAGAAGTTTAGTAACTTATAAGTTAACTTCTATGTATGAAGTAATAATAGTAACTTATCTCAAACGTACATAAAAATGATACCCATGCTCCTATGTAAAGATATGTACATTTGACAATACAAATCACCTACCTTAATTGGCACTGGGTAATGTATAATGTAAAGATCAACATAATCCAGCTGAAGGTTTTTCAGTGATTTTTCCAAAGCAGGCTTAACCAGCTCTGGTCGAAAGCAACCGCACCAAAGCTACAGATGTCAAAGAGTAGAAGTTATACTGAATTAATAGATGACCCAAATATGCATATTAATTTATCCTAATGCTGAAATATGTTTACACTTGAAGGAAAATTATAAGCATTCCTTTCAACTCAGTGTTTACTCTTACTTAACAATGAGAACTCAAATATAGTTTGGGGGTTAATATTAGCTAATTTAATAAACAATGAAAAATTACTCAAGAAATAAAATACACACTAATAAAATAATGTCCAATAACTAAATTATTTTCATATAGAGATAAATGTGTTTTTACTCTTCCTTACTCATTTATGCAATTGAGATCATTAACCACCTTCTAATGCAGTAGTATAATTTTTACTGCCTTACTATATTTCATTGATTTGCATACTTGCATACTATACCTTTGTAGTGATGAACAGGTCTTCTCGCTTTACAACCCCAGCTTTAATCTTGCTTTGAATGGCCTGTCCTATCTCCTCTTCTATTTGGTATGCATAAGCAGTATCAATATGGCGGTACCCAACATCTAGAGCTAGGCATGCAGCCTCCAGTGACTTACTCTTGGGAACCTAGGGAAGGAGCCAAAGGAGGTATTTAGAGATGCATGTTCTGAGAGCTAGCTCAAAGTGAGCCCAGA
>NC_034605.1:9483720-9510249 GCF_900095145.1 Mus pahari | reverse complement strand
CATATGTAGAAGAAGATGGCCTAATCGGCCATCACTGGGAATAGAGGCCCCTTGGTCTTGCAAACTTTATATGACCCAGCACAAGGGAAGGCCTGGACCAAGTAGTGGGAGTGGGTGGGTAGGGGAGCAGGGGCAGGGGGGTATAGGGAACTTACGGGATAGCATTTGAAATGTAAATAAAGAAAATTTAAAAAAAGAGTATATCCTTATTTAAAGTACCTTAACTACATCATGTTAGAGATTATTTATTTCGGGTGTCAGCCTCTTCAATCAAAGATTATTTGTTTTAAAAAGACATGGCTAGAATGAAATCTAACATTATTGCCTTGGCTGCCAGATTTGAATAACGATATGACTGGGGTTTTGTTAAAGGTTTAGGGTGTGGGCTGGGGAGATTTTTCACTCAGTAATAGCCTTGCAAACATCTTTGGTATCTTAGTTTAGACGCCCAGCTCTCTTGTAAAGCAGAGTATGGAATGCAGGCCCAGTGCTTGAGGAGACAGCATCAAGGTGAGCCCTGGAGCTCATCCCTGAGCACTACAGACTCGGTGAGAGACCAGGCCTCACATAAAAGAAGCATAAGCATTGGAGGACAGCTTTGACCTCTAATGTTGAGATGTTAACTTCAGACGTTGTTCATAACACACAAAGACACATACACTCATACAATACTTACAAAGGGTTGAAAAGTAAATGATAGTAGCTTTTTTATTGTCCTAAGAATCTCTACAGTTATTTTTTCACAATAAAAGACTGTGTCTAAAATTCTGGCTTCTACTACCTTTTCTGGAAACCAGCCCTGACTTATCCAAGAATAAGGACACTGTGGCTCCCATTGTGGCCTTGACCTGTTCCTGGTATTGTGCAACTTTGCAAAAGTAACAAATCCTGTGTATATCTCCAGATTTCTCTGGAGTATAACAGGAAGGAGATGGACAAATTTGAAGTCAAGGGAAGAGGTTCCTTATCACACACATAAAGGTCTCAGGAGGACTGGAAAACAAGAAAGTCCCTCCAGGTTAGCAAACAGTCCACCATGATGGTTTTCATTCTGAGGTCAGCCATGCTCTACATCCAGCATACACTAATGAATACCAATAACTCACATGTATCTTTACTAGGTCTTCCTTCTCCCCATCATAATGATGCACTATAAAATTCCAGTAAGATTCCCACAGTTGAGAGTTATACATGAGAGATCTCACTTAGTTCTGGTAACCATTCACTGTGAGATGCTGATGGCTACCCTGAAACAAACCAAAGTATTTGCCAATATTTGTGTCATTCATTAGTCTCCAGCATTGGTTCCCAACCTTCCTAATGCTGTGACTCTTTAATACAGTGCCTCATGTTGTGGTGATCCCCAGCCATAAGATGAGTTTGGGTTCCAACCCACAGATTGAGAACATACAGGAAGCTACCCTGAGTGTTCATTTCTGGCATTTTGCCCTTTTTGCCATGAAAAATGGTGTTGTAGGTTGTGGACATAAAGAGAAATCCCCTCCCACACTGCAACTAAGACAGCTGAGAGGTCATCTGGTGACTTTCTTCTCCTCTATCAATCTGTGAAGCATGGATACAGGAAAAGCATACTGCCCAGCATTGTTAGGTCATGGGTCTGTCCCTTTAAGCCTGGAGCTCACAGCCAAGTTCACTCTTAGAGCTGGCAGGCCCTGAATGGGAACAGTAAACTCATAAGCAGCCTAGGCCAGAAAAGTAAATCGGGAGGAGGGGGGGAGGAACAAAAACAAAAAACAAATTAAAACCACAGCCACATCCTATCAAGGCCAGATTCCCTATCTGACAGCAAAAAAACAAGGAAGATAAACTTTCTCCCTGTCCCTGAAGTCTCTGACTGAGTTATGGCAAATGTTCTAGTGCTACTGAGGCTTCATTATATGCTGCACTAACACCCACCATGAGAGAAAATGTCTTTAGAGTTTGTCCCCCTTTGTTCCCCTTAAGCATGCCTTCCTACTGATTCACCAGGAGCAGGGGTCTTTCCTCAGCGAAGAGCAAGCATGAATATGGCTAAGTGTCCCAACCACAGCCACCAATTTCAACTGCTGCTGTAACCTGTATTTATCAAGGGGGTAGATACACAAGCAGGGGATACACAATCAGACCCTGATGCAGGGCAAACCTAACTATCTGCTCTCTTGTATATGGATTAGCTCTAGCCTGAGATCCTGACAATCCTGTATTCTTACCTCCTTGGGTTTATAGGTGCCAAAGCCCAGGGCAGGAATGAAGTGGCCATCATTTAGTTTGACATAGTGCTCTTTGGAGCTCATTGTCTCTCACTCCCCTGGCTAAGCACTCCCTGAGTCTTCTGTTGTCCTGAAGGGGAAGTGGGTAAATGTCATATATCAGCTTCCTGTCTAATGGTTAACAAGGGACACTCCCTTTCTGGAAGTTAGCCATGCCTACTCACTGGCTAATGTTTAACTCTCTGCTATCCATCTAATGATTAATCAGTGCTACTGTCTGGCTAATGGTTAACAGTACTGTTGTGTGCTTACTGTTTAAATACTACTGTTGTCTGTCTAATGGACACCAACACAAGGGAGGAGTCAGAAATTTAAAGCTGCATTCCACAAATAAGGAGATAAACCACTCATTTTCATATGATGGATGAATTTCAAATAAAGTACTATATAATGATAAAGCATTTGTTTTCTGTGGTTTTTCTCTTCTTTATCTCATATATTATATACTATTAGGAAAGAGATTGGTTGAACAATTATAATACTGAAGACACTTATTTTCATTTGGCCATTATGAAGTCTCTATTTGATCATGCATCACTGAAAATAATGAGTTTCTGTATGCCCTGTAAACATAAAGAACAAAGAAGCCACACTTGAACACTTAAAGTGATAGGGGTATCAACCCACCCACAAAAACTTTGACTCAAAATTTTTCCTGTCTACAAGAAATGCAAAGATAAGATGGAGCAGAAACTGAGGGAATGACCAAGGAATATCCAGCTCAACTTGATTCCCATCCCATGGGCAAGCATCAATCCCTGACAGTATTAAAGATGTTATGTTATGGTTGCAGACAGGAAGGAGGCAAGCATAACTGTCCTCTGAAAGGCTCCATTCAGCATCTGACTAAAACAGGAGCAGAGACCCAGAGCCAAACTTTGGATGGAGCTCAGGGACTCTTATGGAAGAGTTGATGGAAGGATTGAGAGTCCTGAAGAGGGTAGAAACCCTATAGGAAGACCAAGAGAGTCAGCTAAACTGGATCCTTGGGGGCTCACAAAGAGTGAACTACCAACTAAAGAGCATACTCAGGCTCAACCTAGCACACACACACACACACACACACACACACACACACACACACACACACACACACACACACACACACACACACAGTAGAAGTACAGCTTGTGTCTCATGTGGGTCCCAATAACTGGAACATGAACGTTCCTTAAAACTGTTTCCTGTCTGTGTAGTCTGTCCCCCTAACTGGGCTACCTTGTCTGGCCTCCTGGGAGAGAATACATCTAGCAGTGCAGAAACTTGCTATGCCAGGGGTAGGGGACACCCAGGATACTGCCACCCTCTCAGAAGAGAATGGGAGGGGGTAGAGACAGTGTAAGAGGGGGAGCAGGTGGGTAGCGATCAGAATGTAAAGTGAATTAATTAATTAATTAATTAATTAATTAATTAATGGGAAAAAATAGCTCATGAACTGAATTTAGTCTTCTCGGAATTTTAGAATAACAAAGAAATCAACAATTAAAACTGATGTTTTTTATTAATCATTCCACTC
Organism: Mus pahari; assembly: GCF_900095145.1. Lineage (NCBI taxonomy): Eukaryota > Metazoa > Chordata > Mammalia > Rodentia > Muridae > Mus > Mus pahari. The sequence continues at coordinate 9,506,463 of NC_034605.1, read as the reverse complement.
ATTTACATCTCAAATGATATCCCTTCCTGGTTACCCCTCCACAAAACCCCTCATCCCACATCCACCCTCTCCCCCCTCCCCTTTGCCTCCATGAGGGTGTTCCCCCACCCACCGTCTCCTGCCCTACAGATCCTGAATCTCCCTATGCTGGGCCATCAAACCTCCATGGGCCCAAGAGCCTCCCTTCCTGTTGCTGTCAGGCAAGTCCATCATCTACTACATATGTATCTGGAGCTATAGATCCCTCCCTGTACACTCCTTGGTTAGTGGTCTAGCCTCTGGGAGCACTGGGTAGTCCAGCCAGCCTATGTTGTTTTTCCTATGGGGTTACAATCCCCCTCTGCTCCTCCCATCCTTCTGTCAGTTCCCCCATGGGGTCCCTAAGTTGTCTGATAGTTGGCTCCAAGCATCTACATCTTCACTGGTCAGTTGTTGGCCGGACCTCCCAAGGAGCAGCCATATCAGGTCCCTGTCAGCAAGTGACCACAGCAACAGTGTAGGGTTTGGCATCTTCTTTTTGAAATTACTCACTGTAAATTTTTTCATGTATTTTTCAATTGTCATTTTCAATATGTAACCCTGAAATATAGTAAAGGAGACAGCACAGAATAGTGCTTAGTGGTTGATTAAAAAATTGACGGCGACTGGATTTTTGTTTTTTGCAACATGTAACATGGCTTAAACACTACTATAACATTCACTTCTTAGGTCAGTTTGCAACATTTGTTTCAAATAATATGTTCTTGTGTGTATATGCTGGGTGTACCAGAAGAATATGTCTAATTACTTGGGGATGCAATGACCAGCATTCATGTGAGACCTAGGTCTGTATGGGTGCTGGGATACAAACACTGCTCCCATGACTTCATATCAATCACTCTTAACCACTGGACCATTTCTCCGGTCCCTGATTTTAGATAACTATAAATAAGATGCTAAAATGCAGATCAATAGCTTATGTCCTTGTTCAACATTCATAAAAGAGCTAAATTGAAAATAATCAAATTACTATGAGGTTTAGAGTAGGAGAATAAATTTAGTAAAGTACTGATGAGATAGATATTTTTATTCCATTAAACCGAGAATACATAGATTACCACTAAAGCAAAACATATGGGGCTAGAATACATGATAATTTTTAATGTCATGTGGCTATATCATTGCACTACATACAAGTCAGGTTGTAATTTATAAATTTCCATTGTTTTCATAAAACAGTTATTGTGATTAATAATTTTTCTGTATGCTTTCTAATATTCTAGAATTAATGTCTATCAAGTTGGAGTCTGAAGAAGGTGTTTACTAGGAAGTATGTAAGAGGGCAGAAGAGATTGCTTGGCTCTTAAGAGCTCCTTTTCCAGTGGACCATGCCTTGCTTCCAGAAATTTCTTGGTATGTGTCAACATTCTGTTATTCGGGGATCTGATGCCCTCTTCTGGCTTCATGAGAACTACATGTCTTGTTGGGGGAAGGATTAAGGGACCTAGAGGGTATCAGAACTCCACAAGAAGACAAACAGAGTCAACTAACCTGGACCACTTGGGGCTCCCAGAGACTGAACCACCAACGAAAGAGCAAGCCTGGCTCAGACCTAGACCCCTGCACATATATAACAGATGTACAGCTTGGTCTTCACGCAGGTTCCCAACAACTGGACTGGGGCTGATCCTAACTCTGTTGCCTGCCTTTGGATCCAGTTCCCCTTGTCTGGCCTCATTGGGAGTGGATGTGTTTAGTCTTGCAGTGACTTTATGTGACAGGGTGGGTTGATACCCAAGGTGGGGGGCTCCCACTTTCTCAAGGGAAAAGGGGAGGAAGGATATGGGGAGGGCTTCTATGAGGGGAGTCTGGAAGAAGAAGGGAGCAAGTTGTGATCGAGGTATAAAGTGAATAAATAAATTAATGAAAATAAAATATTACAGTATTTTAAAAGAAATATAAAAGAGTATCAGTTATATTTCATCTGTTCCTAGCTTCTGTTGTACAGTATATCTATCTGTGAAATCCATTAATGCGGCTAAAGGAGCCTGCAGTACATTCTGTTGATTGCATAGTATTGTTGCATTTGTTTACATGTATGTCACATATCATTTAGACCTTCCCCTGCTAATGGAAATTTAAGCTATTCCACTTGCCACATATATGAGAACTAATGGTATCATGATATATCTTTGGACAGATGAATAGATAGATAGATAGATAGATAGATAGATAGATAGATAGATAGATAGATAGATAGATAATAAATAGATAGGTAGATAATAGATAGATAGATAGATAGATAGATAGATAGATAGATAGATGATAGATAGATAGATAAATAGATAGATGATAGATAAATAGATAGATAGATAGAGATGAGAGATAGATGAGAGATAGATAGTTGATAGATAATAGATAATAGGTAGGTAGAGAGATGAGAGATAGATGAGAGATAGTTGGTTGATAAATAAATACATACATATATACATACATACATACATACATACATACATACATACATGCATACATTCATACATGATAGGTAGGTAGAGTATGCTTTACTATGGAAGTTGATGTAGATATTCCATATCGCCTAGAGAAGTCAATCTTAAATGTCATTACCAAAAGCCACAAGCTCCAGACCACATGACTCTGTTCTACCAATTACACTGTGGTGAACATGAAGAGTTTCAATGAGTAAGGAATCAAATAGTGAAAACCGGAGCAGGTCTGTCCAGGAGAGACAAGACTTCAGTGGCAACCTCTCTCTTGTGGGAGCGTGTGTCATGTCTGATTCACAGCCATGCTTCTCTCCTCCGAGTGCTGCCAGGGTGAGAAAGGTGAGTACTACAGTCAGGATCTGAGTTGAAGCTCCTGCAGGGTCTGGCTTTCCACTCACACTGCTTGGTAACCCCCAGCTGATCCCAACCCATTGTGGTTCGGGTGATTCCTTTACTTAGGTAAGAACCTTAAGGATTCTGAGTCTTCCCTATACCTTCTCAATGATTACTTATGTGTTTTCCTATTTACTCAAGAACAATTCTGGGTCAGAGTTTTTGACATTGGTATGGCAACCCCATCCCTCCACTTGATGCCCTGTCTTTCTACTGGAAGTAGACTCTACAAGTTCCCTCTCCCCACTGTAGGGCATTTCATCTAAGGTCCCTCCCTTTGTGTCCTGAGAATCTCTCACCTACGAGGTCTCTGGTACATTCTAGAGCATCCCCCCACCTCCTACCTCCAGAGGTTGCCTGTTTCAATTCTTTCTGCTGGCCCTCGGGGCTTCAGTCATGTCCCCTCCCATGCCACCCAATACCTAATTATGTTCCCCTTTTCCCCTCCCTGTCTCTTCTCCCACCCAGTTCCCTTCCTCCCTCTCCCCACCCCCCATAATTGCTTCCTTCTCCCTCTCAAGTGGAATTGAGGCATCCTCACTTGAGATATAGAACTAAACAGAATTCACAATAGAGAAATCTTGAAGGGCTGAGAAGCACTTAAAGAAATGTTCAATGTCCTTAGTGATTAGGAAATGAAAATCAAAACAACCCTGGGACAACAACCTTACACCAATCAGAATGACTAAGATGAAAAACTCAGATGACAGCACATGTTGGCAAGGATGTGGAGAAATCCTTCATTGCTGGTAGGATTGCAAACTGATACAACCACTCANGAAATCAATCTGGAGGTTCCTCAGAAAATTGGAAATTGATCTGCCTGAAGACCCAGCTATACCACTCTTGGCCATATATATATCCCAAAATATGCCCCACCATGCCACAGGGGCATATGTTCCACTATGTTCATAGCAGCCTTGTTTGTGATAGCCAGAAGCTGGAAACAACCCAGATGTCCCACAAAGAAGAATGGATACAGAAAATGTGGTTCATCTACACAACGGAAAACTATTCAGCTTTTAAGAAAAAGGACCACATGAATTTTGAAGGCAAATTGATAGGACTAGAAAATATCATCCTGAGTAAGGTAACTCAGCCGCAAAAGGACATGCATGGTATGTACTCACTAATAATTGGATATTAGCCAAAAAAAAAAAAGTATTGAATTCCCAGGATACAATCCACACAACTTAATAAGGATAACATGTCAAGAGGTATGTTTTCACAGAGCCTTTTGCCTCTTTATTAAGATGCTGCAGATACAGAGGAAAACAAGTTCTCTCAAGCTTCTCACAGTTAATAAAGTTCTCTCAATTTTCTCACAATTCATATAAAAAATAACATGGGTTTGGATCAGAATACCAGCAAGCAGAGAAGGTAGCCAATAGTTTTAGTAAAATGGCTCTTTTTCAAGAACAGTCAACAGGGCTTTCTAATATATCCCAGGCATACAGAGGAGGGAAGCAGTGGACTCTGGGTTAACTCCCAAAATTTAGTGTCTTAGGGTTTTACTGCTGTGAACAGACACCATGACCAAGGCATAAAAAAACAACATTTAATTGGGGCTGACTTACAGGTTCAGAGGTTTAGTCCATTATCATCAAGGTGGGAGCATGGCAGCATCCAGGCAGGCATGGTGAGGCAGAGCTGAGAGTTCTACGTCTTCATCCAAAGACTGACTTCCAGGCAACTAGGGTGAGGGTCTTAAGCACACACCCACAGTGACATACCTACTCCAACCATGTCATACCTATTCCAACAAGGCCACATGTCCAAATTGTGCCACTTCCTGTCCTAAGAATATACAGACCATGACATTTAGTGAGGTCAACAAACGAAGGATGACAAGATAAGAACAGCGCATATGTTCCCAGGACAATGATGAGTTGAATTTCACACACATTTCATTTGAGTTTCCAGTTAGCTACCTAAGTGCATAAGACAGTGTGTTGGGTGAGACTAGGGCTATGCCAGTGAAACGTATTTAGATTCTGTTGGATTGTAATTTCCAGTTTAGACATCCTGAAACTAAATTCTGTGAAAAATGAGAGGGTTAGTATAGACACTGATGAAATGAGACATGAGACAGTCTATGAGTGAGTTGATGAAGGAAAATTTAAAAGTAGCAGAAACTGGAGTAGAAACTGAGAAATATGGGTCCTGTGATACAAGCAATGTAGGAGGGTGTCTGTTCCATACCCCCCCCCATGTTTGCAATGAGCAGCAATGTGTCTTTTCTTAACATAACCCGCATACGCTGACAAAGTCCTCGCTGTTTGTGGTTGTCCTTTATTGTGAGGTTTAGGCTGGCACCAGAAGAATGAATGGGTGGTAACAATCATAAACTTCAAATAGTATTTTATAAACTGGGGGCAAAGTACAGGTTATAGCTTCTGTCCCAGACTGTGGCTTATGTGACATATCCTCAGACTGATGATGGATGCTGAGCAAGCTACTCACCATGTGGCAATGAGTCCTCCTTCTGCCCCCATAAGTCAATTCAAAAAACAAAACCACAAGGCTTAAAAATACCACAGCAGTCAAGGTCACCTCCTCCACTGCTTCTCTTTGGATATCACCAAGTGGTCTAGAAATCCAAACAATATTCCTCTTAGATTGGAAGTGTAATTCCATTAAAATGGACAACTTTACCTTTTAAATTTAGTGAGTAGTGAGCCAAAAGGTAGGATAAAAGCAGGTTTCCCTGACCCAGAACCAAACAACAGACACCACACAGCTGTATGCCAAAATGGGAAGCTGTGAGTGAGAAATGGAATGCAAAAGCAGAACAGGGAAACCTCAAGATTCATAGATTACCCCAACACTTGTAGCAGAGAAATGCTGCTAGAGATGAGAGGAAGGGCATACACCCATTTAGAGAGGTGTGCAAGAAGAGGGCCCCAGGGAGCTCCCCAGGGTAGATTGTAGCACCAGGCATCAATCCCACAACTTTGCAGCACTTGCGTAGATGCTGTTCCACTTAACAACACTGTAGGCTAGCAGAGAGGAGTGTACAGCAGCTCCAGCCATGAACCACTCCTCAAACGTTGGTGGATAATTCATCTTCAGAAAAGGTCTGGAACCAGTCAATGATCAATTTTAAAATGGTAGCAGCTAAAAGTTATCTGAGGTTCCACCCTAGGCAGACGCCATCAGAGGGAGAGCAGATAAGAACAGAATAATTATTGTGCACATGACATCTGTGGTTATACCCTGCACCAGTCAAATTCACTGTCTGTCAGGATACATGTGGTTGATGTGAGTCCCACTGAAGGGAGCTCTGCTCCATACTCCTACCTTTTTCTATGGAACACGAGGGACTGCATCAGTGTATAAACAAAACCTTTACAAATTGGAACAATGCATGTAACGTGTTTTCTGTTGCTTTATTGGTTGCTTGTTTGCTTTGTCAGTTGTTGTTCTGTTGTTTTTTGTTCGTGTCTGTGTTTGTTTTGAGACAGGGTCTCTTGGGGTATCTCTGGCTGTTCTGAAGCTCTCCATATAGACCTGAAACTCATGGAGCTCCCCGTGCCTCTGCCTACCTAGTTCTGCGATTAAAGATGTAGGCCACAACACTCGCCTGTTAAATCATTTTAAAATAACAGAGACAAGCAGTACCTTCTTAAAGCCTCATTACCTCACAGAGCTTCTACTTCCACTGTGTAGAAGCACAAGAAGACACACCAGCCTGCTCTGTCTCTCTGCATGCTTACCTGTATTACCAGAAGGTCCTTCCACTTGTAAGACTTAAGAGCCAATGGATACCTTGGACTTGCTTATGGCATGAATTAGGTCCAAATTCAGCAATCATAAGGGAGCCAGAGGAAGTTAATATTATGGAGTACAATTGGAAATAAATAACAAGGCCATAATATTGCTTGGAAGAGATAGTCATTCCAACAGATAAGCAAATTGCAAAATAAGGTTATATAAAACTACCTAAGATTTATGACTCTACAGAAACAGATTCTAAAGTGGCAGAAGTTAACAAAATGATAGAAAAAAATGCCATAAGAAATATTTTTAAATTAAAATTAAATTCAAGGGTATATTAAGATAAACTGAACAATGCCTTATTAACTTTACTTATTTATCTGTCAATTTTTAAATGCTTATAAAAGAGGAAAAACAGCTGTTGAAAGGTATTGAATTACTGTTTATAAACACTGCTGAGGTAAATTAATCAGTGTATTATAAAGTTGTCTTGACATTAGAATGGAAAGCAAGGAAGGTATTACAGTGAGGTCAAGGTTACGTCTGTTTCTACAGGAAGAGACACACAATGGAGTCCATCAAAACTAATTAAAGTTTGACGTGAGCAAGAAGAAACCTTGCCTGCTGACATGGCTAGCATGGCCTTATGAAGAAGGACAATCTTTAAGAAAAAAGATTTTAAAGCAGATGGTTGATTCTCTTGCTGTCTGGAAAGTCTCTAAACACTACAAGTTGGTTTCTTGTCATGCTGTCTGTAGTAACTGTACAAGGAGTGGAAACAAATCTTACTTATTAAGCTTTTATTCCTAATCCTCCAATTAGCATAGCAGTAACTTGGGGAGACATGGATATTCCTGTGGTGGTCAATGAATCTTTCTGGCTACCTGGTCCTTACGACAATCATAGACCTGCTCAATCTGCAGAGGAGGATAAAGAAATTATAAATGGGAATAAAAACAATTTTCTTATTTGTATAAGTATTAGAATTTATTGTTTAAGTATGACTTCTCAACTTTGGTTATCTAAAATTGATTATAGTACTACCCAAAGTTCTTATAAAGAACTTTTGATGCTTTGTGCATTTGAATTTGAGAGACACAAAAATCAATGCTACTAGTTCCATAAATGTATCATCCTGTAAATTATGGATTACTAATAAAATTCTGATTGGACACATTGGCAGCAATGTATAGGTAAAAATTCTTGAGTGCTTGTTAATATCTCCCAAGAAAGAGTCATTGAGGAGCCCTTATGCTTGAGGGTCCTCCAATCCTCAAGGACTATATTCTAGTTCAAAACTGACATGGCAATGGTCAAATTCATATAAAACCATGGAAGTTGTCTCTGCTTCTAGGAACTCTACTGAATGGCATGGAGATGGTATATCAGGTCCGCTACTTCAATTTGATAATTTTATGCAGACTAATTTGTGAAAAGTGGAAAGTGCTTTCCACCCCTTTGAAGCAGGAAAAGGAAAGTTAAACTTTCATAATAATAACAGATTTCATTTGTCCATTAATTTAGATTGAAGTCACACCTTTATGGCTTTTGTGCCACTACTTTATCTGTTACTAAAAGGACCTGTGCAATGCCACCCTAATAATTACTTGTACATGCTTGCTGAACTCTTCATATCTTGTCAATGTTAGTATGTTAAATGTTTCTTTTGGAACATATGCTCAGAGCAAGACCAGCAGTCTGGATATCAATGAGGTTCCTCAAACCATGGAAAGACTCCCCTGTGATGATACTAATGTAGAAGCTCGCTGAACAAATATTAAGAAACCCTCCATGGATGGTGGGAATGACAATTGCTGTAGTTCCAGGAATCATCAAATCAGCTACTAAAGCTGGGATTGCCTTTCATAAAAAAGTTCAAAACCCCTGAATTTGTTAAAGTTGGTATATGCATTCTTGTGAGCTTTGGACCCAACAAAATAAGATAGACAGAAAAAATTGTTGATAAAAGAGCTAAATTGAGACAAGCTGTAATACTACTCGTTGACAATCAATTAGAACTATTAAAGGAACCAATGAAATTAAAATGTGGTTGAAGTGGTACTTCTTATTGAAGATGCCTTTAAGATTCAATGACAACAAACAAGATTGGGAAAAGGTTAAACGGCATTTGTTGGGTCATCCAAACTCTTCTCAAGTGATTTATGATTTGCTTCAAAAAATTATAAAACCATTTTCAAAGAACTGCCTAAAATAACGACGATAAATGTTACAAAATGTCTTCTAGATGCTGTACCTTCATTTCATCCCATGAATCACTTTAATAAGTTTCTTGCTCTTGGGATTTTTATAGTTCTCTTTGTGGTGATAATTTTACTGGCTTTAAAATGTATGCTGATATATTTGACTCTTACACAACTAGATAGACAAAAGACTGTATTTACTATCTAATTCTATACTTCTCCAACAGTTATTGTTATCCCTAACAAATCTGAAACCAAAAGAAAGAAGATATAATGGTATGTATAGTAAAGCCTTTATATCTGGCTTTAAGTGAAATCCTTGTGTCTGTTCTTGAATGAAATGTTTCAGCAAAGCCTTTTCTATGTTTAGAACAATCAGTAGAGGCTGGGAATTGTTAAGAGACTGTTTAAGCCTTGAATCAATGTCTCTCTGGAAGTTCTACACTTGGTGCTACATGAGAGCTTGCAGCTGCACTAGTCATGGTCCTAAGACACTCCTGGAAAACTTTATGTTTAATTATGGCTAGACATGGTTCAAAGGGACTGAGATTTATGGGGGTTGTCAGCTCTAGTGACCATCAAAGGGCAAGATAACTTTAGTAGCTGGAACCTTTCCCAGTCCCAATTAATGTTGTATGATGTTTACATAAAGTAACTGGAGTGAGGTAGCTTGGTGTCAGTCTTCCCTGAGAGGCTATACTCCTCTGCTCCTTCAGAAAATGAAGGCTTAGCATCTTGGTAAGCTTCTCTCTCTACAGCAGCACCAACAGCCAGCATCAATCAATATATAAATTATGAATTTATAAAAGAGAGATATTAAAGGGCAAAGAAAATAAATTTTAGAAATAATGAAATTCATTAGTGCAATAAAAATTCCAGTTTAGATCATCAACAGTGGAACAATGAATATTACTTAAGGTAATTCTTCAAAATCTTACTTTCAAAACAAAACTTTCAGGAGTATATGTGTATATGTGTTTGTGTGTGTGTGTGTGTGTGTGTGTGTGTGTGTGTGTGTCTTTTAATTAGATAGATATCACAGAATGAATAAAGAGAGTATAAAAGATCTCTAGGACATTATTAAAAGACTGTGCATAGACTGGTAAAGTAACTTATTTGGTAAACTGCTTGCCTTGTGCTGCAGATGAACCTCTTTTGGGTCTCTGATCTGCAGGGAATGGGGTTCTGGTTGCAAGTGAGTAATGGTCAGCAAGAAATAAATGACAAACAAATATGAACACAAGGGAGTGCTGTATCTGGATGTAATTTTTCACAAAGTGAACACCAGTCTTAAATAATACAGAAAATCAAGGAGTAGGGTGTCACAGGAGGCAAGGTACACTGAAGTATCTGACACAAAACAGAGGGATGCCTTCAAAGGACTGACAAGAACCAGGTAATGTTTGGAGTAAAGATAAAACAGCCCTGCCTAGAGTCAGCTAATGACATGTAAAGATTTCATACCCTAGTCACAATTTATGTGACTCTTTTGAGCCTTGTGAAAGCTAGCACCAGGCAGTTCTGCTCTAGCAGACCTTATCATGAATAATGCAATACCACAACCCCCCTTTTTCCTAAGCCTTGGTAAATACTTGCATATGAGAGTAATTTGGCTGTCCTTTTAAGTATCTGTAGGGAATCTCCATTTGTCAGAAGAATTTTCCAACTTGCTTCTAATATGCAATGTAGTCTGCTATACCTGGCTTTAATGAAGATTCTAAGTATAGTTTGCTAAGCTTGCCCTGAGATTTCTATCCAACTAACTGAGATGCCTGATTACTAACTTTCAACACTGAGGCATTTCGTCTGGATGAATGACATTTCTATGAAATTCCAAGCCCAGAGTCAGCTCAAGGACTGCCTAGGACATTGATGAAGACCAGGGAGTAATAAAAACATCAGGAGTAAAGTTTAACCTGATTAAGTACTTGTAAAATCATTACTTGGAACCACCTATAATATAAGAAAGCACACAGATCCATCCACAAGACTAATGCAAGGACAGAATTTGAGTATACGAGCTATGGGGAATGCCAAGGTTCCAAGAGGCTAAGTTTCCTATAAACTCTTTGCCTCAGGACTGCTTCCAGGTTTTCAGGCCTGTCATGCGTGTCACTACTGGAGTGGATGTAGCACCTTGAAAGCAAGAGAACCTAAATTTAATCTCTAGAGCCCAGATTTAAAAGCTGGATGTCTCTGCCTTCTAGAGCTAGGGCGGCCTTCTTCTGCAGTCTTCAGACAACAAAGGGACATTTTCCCAGGAACCCAGACTCAGGATGAGTTATACCACCAGTTTTCCCGATTCCGCAGCTTGTAGACCATCATCAGATATTCTGATGCCATAACTGAGTAACAAGAAATGAGGCTTACGAAACTAATCTCTAAGAATTCAGTGTTCCAGTTACTAAAAGAGCTGCCTCAGCTCCTGAACTCCTGACTTGTAAAAGCCTTTACCACAGCCACTCCAGATGAATAGCTGTGTAGATTTCTTGGGTATCAGCAAGAACACCACATCCAGTTTTGTGGATTCTGCAGATTGCACAAAAGGCACATATGAAGAGGAAGCCAAAACATCCTGATTTCTTTACTGTCTCAGTAGTCAATTCTGTGGCCTCATCCAGTGGTGAACAGGACAACTAGACACTGAGTTCAAGGCAATCAGCACTATGGAGAATAGTGTTGTACAGAAGCACTCTCTTGTAGAGAACCTGGATCATACTGGGAGTCTGGAGAACTAGAAGTCAGATATGATTTAACTATAGATGGTTTTCCCACATACTTGTGCATATCTCTAAGGTTGCAGTACTACCTGATATGGTTCAGCGGCACAACTGTGGTACCCTTTCTGTTGGATGATGCTATGAGTCTGGGATATGAGCAGTGTGCTATCAGCCAGCCCCTCAGGATCCTTTTCTTCTGTATGGGAATGTATACAAGGCTGGGGACATTTGGAAGCAGGTTATACCTGTTCGGTCCAGTGCTTTTGTATTTTGGAGCCATGCGTGAGTTATCCTGTCTTTAGATGAGTGGAAATCTAATGCTTCTTCAGTTGCCAATGGAACCACAGAGCTATTTCACATGGATATGTGGTATCTTTACATCTGACAGATCCAGGAGGCTATCATCATGTACTCATTCATAGAAGTGGCCATCCACCTCCTTGGCCTGCCTGGGTCTCTGTTGAGGTACAGTTGTTGTATAACAGTCTGAAGTATAGTCTCTGTTGTGTAACTGTTTCTTCCAAGACAGAAACATTCCATCCTGAAGAGATGCTTTTTAAGCAGGAAGCAAACAACTAAAGATAGCATCAGGAAGTCCTCCAAACTGATTGGATACAAGCCCCTCTCTGACATGGTAAGCAATAAGAGCTGATAGTCTCTCTCAGAAACTAGAGAAACAGAGCTGCCAAGAAGACTCTCAGAGAGGGAAAGCTGCAAAAAAAAGACCCTGAGACCAGATCAGCCAAGCAGAAACCAGGTGATCTGCCTGAAAGAAGTTTAAACCAGAGGCATTTGGAAAGGATACACTTCAGACTGTTGGGTTTTCTGCAGACTGTGCAGTGTGCAATATGGTCCAGGTTTCTCTGCTTTCTGTGCTGTCATAGATAGTCTCAGTGCCACTGGGGCCTTGAGTCTGTTGGTGACTCCTATGCCTGTGCCAGGCTCGCCTGTCCCCCACCCCCACAGTTATGGGATCCACTTAAAACCAACATAACTCAAACACAAGGTCAATGCAGATGACAAAAAAAAGATTGTAATCAAGACACCGCTGATCAATCAGGGTGCAGAACAGACTCAAGAGATTAACTGCAACAAAGAGTCAGACTATCACACAATATTTAACCTTGCAAATCATCAACATCTGTTCCAAGTTATTGTTACATTTTGCCACAAATCCTGGGCATGAGAACATGAACTTAGTTTAACCCTGCCAGCAAGATGGACAAGTTGTCCTTGAGGTGTCTGGACTTAGTTGATTTTTACAAGATAACCCTAAGAAGGCTGGACTTGGATAGCTGGGTCCTTACAACAGAAGCTTTTTCAGCTCTTGGGAAGTTCCCAACTCCCCTAGGACCTAGAACCTTGAACTTAGTTTACCCCTATGAATAAGTGGAGTCTGAAAACCAAATGGCAGTACTTAGAACTAGTTGTTCTCGTTGCTTGCTTGTTCCCAACACCTACCACCTCCTGCCCATGTAATAAACAGTGGTATTTTTTTAAAGGATCTTTCCCATACTCGCCACAGTATTTTTTGGTGCTAGGAATGACTCTACCTCCTCCAGGGTTGGAGTTTTGGAAGTTATTAAGGTTGCCAACTGCTGAGAGACACGGTATGGTGCAGCACTCATGCTGGACTGGGGCATGATTAGCAAGTTCATCGCCCTCTTCATGACCCTACCAGACCATGCTCAGACCCTTTTGCTGGGTACTCTTTGGGATAATCAATGGTGGCCTCTCTAACTGGCAGTTCATTGACTTGAACTCTTTCTTGGAACCTATTTGTGCTTGGAATTTCTATCTTCTTTGGACTTGTTCTTTCAAGTTACCTCAGACAAAAACCCTCTAGTCATAGGTATAACATGAATTGGTCATGTGCTGAATTCCCTTCTTACAACTATGATGTTTGGAGGAGCCATGTGGCTTGTATTTTGGACAATTCTATCCCAAGTACCCTAGAGAAAACAGAAAGCAGGATCTGGAAGACAGGTGTGAGCCAAGGGAATAAGTCTATTGATGGAATGGAGTCCTACTATTTGTGGCATGAACACTATTTTTAAAATGCAGATGTTTCAAATACCTGCCTAGTAGCCCAACTTTTGCAGGCTGTTGTGGTAAATCCCCAACCCCAATAAGCCCATGCAAAGAACACACAACTCAGTTGTAATATTTATAAGTTGCATGCCTAGATTGGGCAGATATACCACTACACTATTCTATTCCCCAGCTATGAGATCTCTTCCTCCTTGATGCTTCTCCAGGCCACATGCTTCTGCTCCATCTTCTTTCCTCCTCTTCCTCTGTCTTACTGTCTCTTCCATCTCCTCATCTCTCTCCTTCTTCCTCTCTCCCTTTCTAAAACCTCCGACCCAACCTTCCCCTTCCACTGCTGAATCACAGGCTCTACCCTTTATTTGATCAGTTTAAATGGGTAAAAGGTTCACATGAAATCACCTGAGTATGCAGTCCACACATCTTTCAGGCAGCCTCTCTTGAGGAAGCAGAATTAGCATCAAAATGCAAGCAGCTCTAGGGCAATCCACAACTGCAGGCTAACATGAAAAGGCTTTGGGAAGAGTGAGAACAACTAGAGTTCAGAGGAAAACTTCCAGACCCCAGTACAGCCTTTGCTCTGCCTTGTGACCTGGCCACACTGACATCTGTCTCTGTAGTTCCTTACTGAATAACAAGATAAATATTTGTATATCACCACTGGCATTCTTCACCATGAAGTTAAGACAGGTTGCACAGTGCTAGTCAGCCTGGCCCCCAAGAACCATGCTGTTTTTCCTGGTTTAGTAACCTGAAGGGAAGTCTCCAATGCAAATGTCCCCAAGGTCTATGCCCCCAAGGTATCATTGTTGGGGTCTCACTGTGGGAAAGTCACCACTCTTCCCTGCCTCCCTAGTGATGACCTGTGTTTTAGCCTTTAAGTCCCTGAGTATGTATATAGTTTATTGGATCACTAGGCCCGGGGGGGGGGGGGGAGATGGGAAGCTGCTGCAATGAATGTTTCTTTTAAATATTAAAATAAAAATTTGTATAGACATCCTTTTTCTTAATTGGATGTCCGCTTTGGAATACTGTTCTTTTCAGCCTTCTTAAGCCCATGTGAGATTCAAATCCTCACCTGCTGTAGGGGGTCCTGTCTTGGGACTTGACTCACATGTTTCTCAGCATTAATGGATGTTTCTTATGTTGGAGTTCTGTTATGTGTGCAAATGTCTTAACTATATAAATATATGTATAACATATGAAAATTATAAATAAAAAGAGCTAGTTCTGAAACTTCTTAATATATATTCCGGTGAATCAAAATCCACCAGAAATAGAGATTCTGATATTCATTTGGATGCTATGCACAAGAACCAAGTTTGTAAAGAAATGTTCATCAAAAATAAATGGTCAAAAATAATTGTACAATACAATAGGATTAGTTAACTGTAAAGAAGAATACATTGTGTCATTTTTCAAGAAAATAGATAGAAAATAACATTGTTTTCCTTTCAAATTTCTTTCTACAGGGGTTAGAGTTTTGTTCTTTAAAGTCTTTAATTCATTGAGAGATAACTTTTGATTTTGCTGTGAAAAAGTTTCAATTTCACTACTTTGTAGATGGGGTTTCTCCTGCAATATTTTTAGAGCAATCATTCCCTCCCCATTGACTGGTGTTGGCTCAATTGTCAAGAAACAGACTACTGAATGTGTGATGGTCTATTTCTCCATTTTCTGTTCAACTCTACAGATATATGCATCTCTATGACACACTCATGCTGCCAGTCTGCAATAAGTTTTGAAACGAAGATGGCACACCACAGATAATCTCTTCAAGTTCACTTGTTCTTTTAGATTCACATCTACTCTGTGCCAGTGATCCAGTGAATCTCCCAATCCCAGTGGCACATCATTTGCAATGGGACAAAAGCTTATCAGTACAGATAAGTGAGGCTGGCCATACTCAGAATGAAACAAATGTTACTTTGGATTTATGGGATCAACAGGTCAGGGGAAAAGATGTCATAAGCATTAAAAAGTGATTAGATGACAGGAAAGAAATTCAAACAAAGGGAAGGAAGGGAAAATTAATTTAGGATGATAGGAGTCTGTACAATTTGTATTCAACAAAAACATCACTCATGAAACTTTCATCTACATTCTATAAAACTGTTATACACTAATAAAAAATATTCAATTCAGAAAAATATCTGTATTTCCTGATGTCAAATGATATCTGAATTTCTTCATTTTCTAAGACTGAATAATATTGAATCATCTGTATTTACCATATTCTTGTTTTTTATTTTATTTATTTTCCTGTTTTCCACATATTTGGGGTTTTGTAAGTAAGGCTACCTTGAACTTTGTATAAATATCTCTTTTAACCCTTACTATGAAATCTTTTTGAAATATACCCAGGCGAGCAATGGTCTCATGTGGTATTTACTAATTAGCCTTCTGAACAATGTTAATTTTTCTTCACAAGAGTATCATCTTTTAAACAGTTAAACAATTTAGTCATAAAATGAATATGGAATGGTTTTATATCTGCAACATACTAGTATATAGTATATATAGTTATAATATTATCCAAATATTCCTATGGAATAGATTCTAAGACCTCTAGAGTAGATGCCACAACCATAGATGACTTCAGATTCTATATATACTATTTTGTTCTATCCTCTATAAACAATGAAGTTTAATTTGAAAATTAAGCAAAAAATAAATTAGCAATAATAGCTCACAAAAATAAAGCATAACCATATTATTCAGTAAATGTGTTTGTTTGTTTGTTCTCTAAAAAATAATTTACTGCTCTGCACTGGTTTTTGTGACATTAGAAGATGCTAATTTCTGCATGATAACACAGTGAAGTGAGTAAGGTAGCATTTTTCATGGTGAAGTGCTTTAAGCTAATAAATCAATTTCACTGCAAGGCAGCCATTGAAATACCACAGAAGTCATCTTAAAGCAAGATAACAGTAAGTGACTTAGACACAGCTGTTTATATGGAAGAAGAGGGTGATTCTCAGTTCTCTAGGCCAGAGAAGGTTGGCACCACATTTCCTCAAACTAACAAGGATACCTCTCAATTTAAAGCTCAAGGATTATTTATTTCAGTAATTTCCATTTAATATAATTAAACAACAGATTATTCTTGGCAACCAAAACCGAGGAGGCCTGGGGAGGATACTGATACTGTGTATGTTAGACCTCACACTGTAATATCTATAATATTCATTATATTGGTAAATTGTCCCATGGTGGTTATGCTCAATGAGAAGCTGGCACTGGAGACAGTATTGGTCCTGTGGATCTGTGACCCAAGCACATTTGTCTCAAAGAGTTCTCCAAGACAGCTTGTGTAGGAGTGAGTTGTGTCCCCCACCCAGTGATGGGGGAAGAAGAAAGAAAAGCCTCGTCCCCAGTTGTTCCTGATGCATGATGGGTCTGATCTGACATTCTCTATTCATCTGCTGGTTAAGGTTTTATTCTTGATAAGTGAGAATAAGTTCAAAAAAACTCAAAGTATGGGTCTCATGGATCATTCTCATTACAGAACAGATTCCCTTTTCATTCCCAACATCTGACCACATAAATTCTACCCATTTGAAACATTCCCTAAGTAGCCTTTACTTTTGAGCACCCACATAACAATCACAAAATTATATTTCATTGTGATTTTGTTTTTCCTTTTCATAGTTTTTTTAAATCTAAGATTGATAGCTTAAACCTTTTCTTCTAAAAAGAAACATCTTAAGTCTTTGCAACTAAACAACTTGGCATGCTGACATTTTGGGATTGTATTAATAAAGATCTTTCATATTCTTTGTATTGATCCTTCATTAGGTAAATGATTTGGGGATATTTATCCATGCTAAGAATTGTCATTTGACTCCCTGGATAATCTTCTTTGGTGTGACAACCGTCATTTGATTGTTTATTTCTATATTTCCAAACATATTTTTATTATTTAACAGTTTCAGAGATTTACATAATTAATTTTAATGTCTTGTCCCGATTTCCATATTTCCTCTTCTTTCATCCTGTAAAATCTTTCTTCCCAACATGCCCCCTCCCTCCCTTCTACTTTTATGTTCTCTTTCCTCAGCATGGGTGGAAATTTGAGCAAGGACAAATTGCCAACAGCTATACCACCAAGAAAGTAACAGTTCTCCCTTTAAGAGCCATTACTTGCAGTAGTGCCTTGGGGATGACTGAAGTCTCATGAGTCCCTCTTCTTCCATGGCTGAGTCCTGTTCAGCCATGGCAGGGGCAGTGTGACATGATTCCTGCACCTGGAACAGAGCCAGCAGAGCATAGGCCTCCAGGAGTGTTGATGGTTGCTGTGAGATAGGGCTTGTTGGTATACACACACACACACACACACACACACACACACACACAATACATTCCTCTTTTAGGAACTGTCCTCTCTGCCAAGGTTATCACTACTCCATGATATTTAAAACCAGTAAGAGTCCAGGAATTGAGGGTGTGCCTATGTCTCAACAAAAGTGGTGAAAGCTGAGACCTTCAGGACAACCCTTAGGGCTGTGGAAAAGGATGCTGAAAACACAGAGTTCAAAAATATATAATTTTTCAACTGTGCAAAATATAAGGATGCAATATGAATTGTATAAGGAGCTTCACAGACCTAAAAGAACAGAGGCAGCTGTAATATGAGCTAGCTTGTCAGAAAAAAAAAAAAAAAACTAAAGAAAGAGATAAAGAGACTTAGGGAGGGGTGATCACAGGGCAAGTTACTACCCAGCAAATTTTTTTGTTTATGCTTACAAAGAAATGCAGGCAGGCTCCTGACAAAACTTGGTAAGAATGGTAATTTGAGGGAGGGGTTCCAACCAGCTATCTTATTGTCTGTGCTTAACAAAGGCAGGCAGATCTCTGAATTCTTTTACTATGTTTTTTTTTTTTTTTTTNTACAAAGAAATGCAGGCAGGCTCCTGACAAAACTTGGTAAGAATGGTAATTTGAGGGAGGGGTTCCAACCAGCTATCTTATTGTCTGTGGGTTACTGCTGTGGGCACATGTCTCACAAGACTTTTTTTTTTATTTTTTTTTTTTTTTTTTTTTTTTTTAAGTGCTTGTATTCTCTTTCTAAGAATCATGAAGGGATCAAAAGGGCACCTGGAGTAATACCTACATTGATATGTAAATAAAAGAATAGGCGCCTAGGCTATTGATCTTCAAGAGATGAGCCATCCAGAGAGATTTTAGTATAGCAAGAAAAAGCTGTTTTACAGGAAAACACTGAGGGTCTCAGCACTTACCATTTTTGCTGAGACAGAAACACATCCTCAATTCTGGACTCCCGCTGTTTCTAATTATGATGCAACCATTAACCTTGGCATTGAGGACATTCCCCAAAGAAGGAACTTAAAGTAAAAAAAAAAACCAAAAAACAAAAAACCCATAAGCCAACAAAACAGAGACACAGAGACAGAGAGAGACACGGGGGGGGGGGAGTTTAAACTGGGGAAGGGGATAACATTTGAAATGTAAATAAGTAAAATATGTTTGTTTGTGAGCCTAGCTTTTAGCAGGGGGAGGGGAGATGGGATAGGGGGTTCCTGGGGGTTGTGTGTGGGGGGGACCAGGAAAGAGGATAACATTTGAAATGAAAATAAAGAAAACATCCAATAAAATATTCAATTAAAAGGAAGGAAGGAAGGAAGGAAGGAAGGAAGGAAGGAAGGAAGGAAGGAAGGAAGGAAGGAAGGAAGGAAAACTGTCCTGAGATCACACACAGAAAGAGAGCAGTCTGGTAAAATATCTCCAGCAGAACATAAGCCATCAGCTTATAGCCCACAATTTGACTGCAATTGACCCATGATTTGTTTCACTGCCCCTAGACACTTCTCTCAGAAACCCCTCTCCAAGTCGAGCCTGATTCTTGGCATGTGGAGACATGTTGACAGGCCTAGCTGTGTTCACGTCTTGTGCAGATAGATATGGCTGCAGGGTGCTCATGGGTGTGACAGCTGTGTTGTCTCCAGAAGATGACATTTTGATGCACATCTTCCTAGTCTCTGTTTCTTACATTTTTCCCACCTGCCTTTCTACCATGTTCTCTGAGACTCGGAGAGGTGACAGAGTTGCCCCATTTAAGGCTGCAAAGTCTACCATCACTTATTCTTGACCCAACTTGAAGCCAGTTATCTGCATTAATCACCACCTGCTATAGTAAGAAAGTTTCCCGAGAAATCTGGGCACAACGGTAGTAACCATTAGAATTTATAAGAAAGTTGATAATAAGAACATTTATCACAACACTAATAATAAGTTCCTTGCCAACCACAGGGTCTTTTTGACCAGATTTATAAAACCAGCTTGAGTTCTTCCTGTGGAGCAGGATTGGTCCCGATTGGTCACTATTTAGCAGGAAATCACATCTTGCCAATCAAGTCGTTATTGAAGATGGCAAGATTCATAAATAGGTAAAAATAACCTGCACAGTACCTGCATTAACCAGTAACCTGTACAGCACCTTCTAGAAATATGAAGGTTAGCCAGCCGGGAGAAAGCTTCTAGCTCAACTCCACTTCTTTCTGTCCTGTGACCTAATTGTGTAACACCTTGAGTAATAAAATCTTAATGAGTATTTGGTGGGCAGCCAAGAGCAATGACAGTCATCTATATTTCAGAGTTCCTGGAACCTCGCTGAGAACAACTCACAGGAATGTGTTTGCCCTTTGTTGTAAGAAGTTTTGAGTTTTGATGAAGTTCAATTTATCTCTGTGGAAGGCTGAAGAAAGAGGCTGGTGTCTGCCAACATTTGTTGCTCCTGCAGAGACACTCAGTTCTATTGCTAGCACCCACAGGATAGCTCACAACTACCTCCAATTCTGTGGCATCTGACACCATCCTCTGAATCTCATGAGCACCAGGCTTGCACATGGCTCACAGATCTGTTTGCAGACAAAGCATTCATACTCATAAGATAAATAATCTAAAAAAATCTAATTTTTGTTTTTGCAGCCTGTTCTCAGTATCCTACTGAGAAAAATCACAGTCAAATCCAGTTTTACTAAGGGGGTGTTGAATGTTTTGTTCTTATACTTGGGTCTTTGGTCCATTTAAAGATATTTTTTGTTTATAAACTGTGAGATGGTTTGAAGCTCCCTGTTTTATATGTTGATGTCAAGTTTCCCTAGCAGCCTTTCTGAAAGATGATTGCTTCCTCAATGGGTGGAGTTGGTACCACTGCTGTGCATGATTCCACATAAATAAGGGTTTGTTTCCACATATTTTCATTTCCTCACAATGGCATATCTCTATTACATTGTCATACTCTTCTGATCTTTGCACGTTTGTGGTAAATTTCGACATAAGGAAGTGGGTGTAGCGCTGTGCAATGACTTTTCAAGTTTGTTGAGGCTCCTGAGGTTCTGTGCCCCCTCCACATGAATAATAGGATGAGGTTTTCCACTATGAGAAGTAAAAGCCTTAGTGACGTGGTGAAAAATTGAGGTTAGTCTACAGAAATAAACAAAGTAGCACAGATTCAAAAGGAGTTAGATATTGGTTTTATACTTGGAATCTATGGGGCCAACATGTCATGAACATTCAAAGGAGATACAGATAAGAAGAAAGGGATTTGAGCAAGGTGAAAGAGGGTGAAGTAAGTTAGTTTATAGATATGTCTCATCACAGCAGACTGCTGCATGTGCATATGAGATTGTCATCTTATGAGAATACACCCATTTTTCTATATTATACTTATTTACTTGGAATGTCTTTATGTTTCACCCATGTTATTGGATGATACCTGCATCTCTTTTCCAAGGCTAAGTAACGTGGCATCTGTAGGCAGCAGCTTTGTTTGCCTGCTCATCTCTCTGTCCCAGTGTTGCCTGTCTCCCACTGTTATGAGTTATTGAGCACTACCATACACATATCTCTCTGATGACTTGCTCTGCATTTTTTTTGGATACAAACATACAAATAGGACATCTTATAGTATTTGACATATGGTCTTAGAGAAAAAGTTTTAAACATATTCAGTTAATACCATATAAATATTATCATTATCTTATTTTTAAATTTTATGTTTTACCTGTATTCATGTCTGTGTGCTGGTGTTGGATCCCCTGGAATGGGATGTACAGACAGTCGTGAGTTGCCATGTGGGTACTGGAAAATGAACACATCTTACTGAAGAGAGTCTTGTGTTCTTAACCATGGAGCCGTCTCTCTAGCCTCTTAAATGGCCATTATAGCTCACAATAAAATCTCTCTGATCTAGACATTTTCTTAATTGGGAAATTGTCCAGTGTGAACTTTACCACTTTTGTTGCTATATTTCTGTTCACAGGTTTTGATGGATCAGGTGTGTGATCAAACAGAAAATATGACACTCAGAAGTCAGCACCTTAGGCTAGCTGCCCTATACTCCTTTGGAGTATAGATGGCATTATGTTGGTGATTATGTTATATCGTTAGGGCAGTGTCTCAGGGGGAAAAAATGTCTATGATTTGAAGATGAATGGAAGGCTTGTTTGAAGATAAGGAATTTTCTCCACAAATCTGAGTTAATGTGTGTAGGACAGGTAGCTCTAAGGTGAACAAACCAGTTAGGAGAGTAGAGTGTCTCCTCAGAAACTGCAACAAACAGAGTATGATTCAAAGCTTTATTCCTAAACTGCTAAATGGCAGACTCCTCTCCTAAATATCTGTGAAGAAGGAAGATATTTTCGATAGTGTTGAATGCAAGAAACTAAAAGATCTATCTTTATATTTCCCCAATGTTATTTTGTGGGTGGAATTCCTTTACACAATATAGTGATGACACATTCGTCTCTTTGTTCATGGATATGACAAACTGCTCTCAGTGAAAGAATGGAGCTATGTCCTCAACACCAGTATTTTAGATACATAAAACCTCTTCTGAATGTAACCTTTTGACAATGTTGTAACACCAGTATTTTAGATACATTAAACCTCTTCTTTATGTAGCTTTTGGCAATGCTGTAATTTTCCGCTTGGATTAACAAATATGTTTGTTTAACTCCACAGCATTTAATCACTGGTATAACCTGTTTTATGTCACCTGTTAAATCCACCAACCTTAAATTTCACTTCAGTCTCCCAAATGCTCTATGTGAGAAGGTGTAATGACGTCTCCAATTCTTCATTTCTCCCAGAAGTATAAACCTCAGAAAAGGAAAACTGCATTAAAACTGCAAAATATGAGCCGGGCGTAGTGGCGCA